>NW_015113942.1:48926-105466 GCF_001443285.1 Poecilia latipinna | reverse complement strand
GTGGACATGTTAAGTGCAATTTGAAATAAGAAATGTAAAATGTGATAAAAATACATTTTTGTGTTTATTTGGTTCCTATACAAGACACTTTGATAAGAATGACTATATATATATATATAATATAGGCGACTAAAGAGTATCTTTGTTTACATTTTTGGTTGGTGGTGTGCCTCAAGATTTTTTCAATTAAAACAATGTACCTTGGCTCAAAAAAGGTTGAAAAACACTGGTCTAGCACATGGAGTCCCCCACAACACACTGAAGTTAGTTGTTGTAGCGTGACTTAATGTGAAACAGTTCAAAAAGTTTGAAAACTTCCGCAAGGTTACTGTAAGCGAAAATAAAGGTTTGCCTACGGAGAGAGAGAGAGAGAGACAAAATGATAGAAGAGGTGCCACGGTTGTGAGAAGCTTCTGTGTTTCATATCAGAGGATTATCTAGTTGACCTTTGAACCATAATCCTGAGGATTATTCCCAGCGAGAGCCAATTCCCACTAATATGTGACCAGTGTCTCCCTGAATTAGCCCAAAAGGACACTTGACCCTCACAGGTCATCGTTAATCCAGGTCGCGTAGGGCCGGATATGGCCGAGACTAAGCAGAGCAACCCACTTCTGTCACCGTTTGGCGGGGGTTGTTCCTCGCGAGAGACATAAAACAGAGACGTCCTAATGATGTTTGAAAAGAGGAGCCCCCACAGCCTCTCAACTCCCCAAGAGGCTCCTCAGCCTTTTTTGTTGCCTTCCCAGGCTCTATGTCTGTTTTTCCCAAACTCCCCATTCTGTTAAGCCAAGGTTTGTAGGCCAATTATGTCCGTGTAGGTGTAGCCATCAGATGGTTGCAGAAGGACGGATATTAGTTTAAGCTGGTGAATGGTTGAACCTCAGCCCCAATCTGACATCTTTGCTTCACTTCAAAGCAATCAGATGAGCTTCAAGCTGATGGACCAAGGAGACTTTTTTTTTTTTTAAATCATTCTCAACTTTAATTAACTTGTGAACAAAATGAACACTGAATGATCTGAAGATTGCATGTATTTGTGGACACGGGATGTGAAGAACATAAAGAGAGATATCTCCCCACACTTTTCCCAGTTGTACTTTCAGCTTTTAGGCTTTTGTATCAGTGGCTGATATTGGGGGCAACAAAGTTGCTTCGCACACACCTGTCCTTCACGCCGGAAAAAAAGTGATGATGAACAGACTCGCCAACTAGGGAAATAAGTCGCTCACCAGGAAATGGCAGTAATCCAGACACTCCAAACTCTGCTCACAAAGAAATAAACAAAGACATTATTATAAAGCCCTCTTTATCCCTCAATGACTATTCCCATAAATGCTTTAATCACCAATCCCTTGGGGCTCAGCTCTTTGCGTTTGTGTGGGTGGATGTGTGTGACCGTCCTGTGATGTCCGACTGCTCTCAGCTCCTCACAGATGGGTCTATTTAGCTGCCAGGCGCCTGTAATTTACCAACACTTATTTCCCCCTCCCCTCCGTCAATCCCTTTTTCTTCCTCTTTCTTGTGTTGGGTTCTTTTAATTGAATGGAGTGTTGCTTATCACAATGGCTATCAAAGTTGTGCGTGCAGAGTGGTTCAGGCTTTATAATTTGTGTTTTCTTTAAATGTTTAAGTTGCCTCTTGACTTTGGTGTGTGTCTTCTACTTCTTCTTCTTCTTCTTTAGACTGTTGGGCTTCTGGTGGAAGGCAGTTGGATCAAGAAGGAGCCGGTTTTGTTTGAGCTCCAACTCATACGCAGTGGAGCCTGGGTAGATTAAAAGCATCTGAATGTTTTGAGCTCGAAATGTGTGTGCGGATTTGTTTTACTGCTAGGGACTCTGAAGGGAAATGCATCAAATTTTTGATGTGATGGTGAGCACTCACATCAGATTAACTTCAGACATTTAATCTCAGCTCAGACTCTGGTTGTCGGATGGTTGCTTGCTGTTTTATTCACTTTAGACTGAGATTGTCTTCATTATAAGACGTCTTGATTTATTTTGTCTAACATCGAACTTGCCCATTCTGTTCCTCGTCTCTCATTTCCTGTTGTTACACCGAACTCCGAATTTTGATTCCACCCTTGTTTTTTTATTTTTTTTTTATTTGAAAGAATAGGGGGCTGCACAGTGGCACAGTTGGTAGAGCTGTTGCCGTGCAGCAAGAAGGTTCTGGGTTCGATTCCTGGCCCCGGTCTCTCTGCATGGAGTTTGCATGTTCTCCCTGTGCATGCGTGGGTTTTCTGCAGGTACTCCGGTTTCTTCCCATAGTCCAAAAACATGTCAGGTTAATTGGCCTCTCCAAATTGCCCCTAGGTGTGAGTGTGTGTATGCATGGTTGTTTGTCTCTGTGTTGCCCTGCGACAGACTGATGACCTGTCCAGGGTGAACCCCGCCTCTCACCCAGAACGTTAGCTGGAGATAGGCACCAGCAACCCTCCAGACCCCACTAAGAGACAAGGGTGTAAAGAAAATGAATGGATGGACTAGTTCAGGACTTTTGAGCAGAGGTTTTTTAAAAGGTTGGAAGCAGCCAATATCCCACCTGTCAGAGGTTAACCTTCATATCATTTTCATTTTCTATAAGTCCATATTAGTTGGACACAGAGGTTAAAGCTCCCTTCTTCTCCAGGTTCATCTGAGAAGGACCAAGAACAAAATGGACTTATGCTGCTGTAAAACAAATTCATTTCCAAGTTTCTTTTAGAAACTTTGAAATCAACACAGCATTTCCTTGTGTTTTTTTTTTTTTGCGTAAAAATACATATTTTCATGGATTCTGTATACTATGCAATTAGTTAGTTAACTTGCAGCAGACATTAGTATGCAATTTTTAAAGGCAGCGACTAAATACTCCAAAACACATAACAATTAGACCATATAATACCTGTTGAGAACTTTGAACAAAGAAATTACTTTCATTTGTATGTTTATTAGCATGGATGCTCTTCTACTCAAACAACTACTTGAATAATCACAACCCATTCATTCTCCTGCTACATTATAAAATAATCTGATGTAAACTCCAAAATGTTAAGTTTGACTGACCTAAAAACAATTTCTATTGTTATCATGTTATTTTTTTTTTTATATCTTTAGAGTTAGTCATCAAAAGTACGTTGTAGTTTATATATATTGGCTTTATAAGTAGCCAGTTCCTCTTCTCCTTCCTCCTCCTTCCTCTCCTGATTGTGAGGATCCATTAGAGTACACATAGCATAAAAACAAGACTCAGAACAAGGGTAATAATCTGATATCTTGGGAATCTGCTCAGTTTTCCATTGGTTGGGAGAAAGATTGATTGGTGTATACTTAAGCTCCTGCAGGTGCATGCATATGTGCATGCACATAATAGATTTAGGAGATTTGCCAGCTGTATGTGGAAGTGTGCCCATCGCTGTGAAGCCTCAGTCTTATGACAATGACAGGAGCTCAGAGCAAAGATGGTGGTCCTCTCTCTTCTCTCCACCGCAGACCAGAACTCGTCCAGATGGTGTCTGAGAGGTTCTGTGTGCGCAGAAGAAAATTCATTTGTCCTGCACTTGTATGGATCGTACAGCTAAAGTCACTGAAACCGCATTGGTTTATTTTCCCTTTTCTCCCTTTTTTTTTCTTTATGGAGTAGAAATGTTCTCTGTGTGTGCGTGTGTGCGCGAGTGCGGATAGAAATGTTTTCCTGTTCATGCAAGAAGTGTTCTCAATTACAGCCTTAGTCAGAAGTGGAAACAGATGGTAGCAGATGACAGGAGACAAAGTAGCTCTGTCCTACCTACCCCTTCTCCTCTCTCTCCCTTCTTCTCCAGGTTTCTCTCATTGTGTCTCGGTCGTTCAAGTTGCTTCTGCTTCTTCTTAAGCTCTTAATCAGCGTTCTAGAAAGACGCGTGCCTTCTAGAAAAAAAAACAAAAAAAACACGCTAGGTCTGAGCAAATGTGGAGCACGGTCACAGACATTCCTCCAGCTATCCTGACTCAGATAATCGCTCATATTCATGCAGACATGAAAACAGAACACACGGCCTCAGTGTTGGTTTACTCTAAACCACAGTTCAAGGAGCCTGGGCCAAGTTTTCCCTGCAGCAGCGACTGAATTACATTGTCTCTGTGTATTGAGCAATGATAAACAAGATTACAGCCGAGTGGTGCCTTTGTCAGGCGAGTCGTGAGCGGCTGAATGTACGTCTGCTGTGCTTCAGCTGCATCGGCTTTGATTAGAGATTTATATTTCAGTTGAAGAGATTTCACTTCAGCACATATTTTCCTCTGCAGCGCTCCCACTTGTGCTCCTCCTCTCTCCGTCTCCTCATCGCTTGCACATTTACTGAATCTTCCAAACCATCTTTTGTCATACTTTTCCTTCTTATTTTCAATCCCCGCTTTTTTGTCCCTCATTTTTTAATATTTTAATTCCCCTCTCAGGAAACTGGGATGGTCACCAAAAAGTAAATTTATTGATTTTAATTAAAATGAAACTTATGTAACTACTTATTGTATGTCGTGATACTTTTAAGCATTTTGTTTTATTTTTTCATCATAATAGCATACAGTTGATAAAAGCCCAAAATCCAATTTCTATGAAAAGTTGTAAATTAAATAAAATAATTAAAATAGTGTTATTACAGAAATATTAACCTGCTCTGTGCTGTTTGTTATAGTTTAGCTCAGTTAATACGGTGCTAAGTCATGTTGCAAAAAGAAATTAGCATCTTTATAAACCTGGAAAAATTTCCAGGTTTATGTTTGTTTTGATTTTAAGCCAACATGGCTAAATGGATTTTGCTTCACGGCTATAATTAGTTACTCCTGTTGCTGGTTTACCTTTTTTCCCCCAACTTTCTATTGAGATGATTGCAGGTATTCTGTGAATAGTCCAATTGTTTTACAGCTTCTTGACTTGATACCAGCAAATAATATGGCAAACATTTCCATCACCGACTCTGGAAACATCACACCTCAAACATCTTGGGACTCTCTTGTTCCTCCAGACTCTGCAACCTTAATTTCCAAATCAAAAGTTCAAGCAAGACATTTCAGACATTGTAATGGCTTCGGGAGTAGATGACTTCAAACATTGCGAGCCCAGTCTGTGTGGCGACTTTCAAGCACTAACCCCAGCTGCAGTTTGGACCTTGTGAATCCCCACTGAAACTTTTAAATGCGTTTGGCTTCGCAACCCTTTCAAGGCTCTGATTACCCCTAACGCATGTTTGTTTCTCACTTTTTCCTTCCACTTAACCTTTCCTTAATGTGCACTCTGTGAATAACCAGCTTTTTCAGCAATAACTTTTTATGTCTTGTGCTCCTTGTGGAAGATGTGATTGACTGTCTGCTGGACAGCTGTCAAGTCGGCAGTGTTTCTCATGATGGCCTAAGCCAAAACTAGGACATAAAATAACATTTCCGTGTTTAAAAAAAAAAAAAAAATGTTTTCATTTGTTCTTGGGTTACTTGCAAGAAACCCAGATTTCAACGAAAAACTGAATTTGGGGTTTTAATTAACTGCAAGCCTCGGCCATCAAAATTAACGCATCACTCAGAGAGTAATTTATCAATTGTACATGTAAAGTAAGTTTCACCTATTGAATATAACTGTTGAAAGAAAGTGTATTTAATGGGTATTGTGGTGTATTTAGAAACACCTGTACATAAAAAAAAAGATAATCTCATAGTGTCCTGAAGCCTTAAGCCAGCTTTGAAATGCAATTGAAACGGTAAGATAACACATCCCTCTCTTTATCATCCTCAGTGGGAGGAGATCAGCGTGATGGATGAGAGGAACACCCCGATGAGGACCTACCAGGTGTGCAGCGTAATGGAGGCCAATCAAAACAACTGGCTGCGGACGCGGCACATCAGCCGGGAGGGAGCGCAGCGAGTCTACATCGAAATCAAATTCACCCTGAGAGACTGCAACAGCCTGCCCGGGGTCTCTGGCACCTGTAAAGAGGTCTGCGTCATTTTTGCACACAGGCAACAAAAGGGGACACCCTGGGAGGTTGATGTATAAGAAACGTCCTGCGTCCTGATCTTCTCGTTTTGTTACTTTTTGTTCCCTCTTGGTGCCCTGAACACATTTTTTTTTTTTTTGTCTTTTATAAAGGCAGAATCAATATCACAGTCAGATCTGAAACAAAGTTAAAAAAAAACATTTGTTAATCTGCCTCTTTGGGCTACTTGAATCAGAGGTTGTTTTTTGTTTTTTTTTCGTAGTAATCTGACTTATTTTTGAAATTTTAAATGTGGGGAAACATTTTATGTTTATGATTGAAACATTTATAAATTGGGAATAAATAATCCCTAAGCACATGCAATGGAAGTTTCAGAGACAAAAGATTTGTTTTTGTTTTTTTATGATGGGAACTGAATTGAGTCCCTAAACGGTAAATAAACATTTAATTCATTATGCTGGATAATTTTTACAACATTTTGCCTTCTTAATTTGTTCGTAGGCAGCGCATTAACATATTTATTCATGTCAGGCTTATGGAGAGTTGACTTGAAATGTTTGTAATTTAATTATCACTTGGATGAAATTAGTGCTTCTCTTGAACGTAACACATTATGCTGCAGAGCAGCAAAAGAGCTTCGTTTCATTTTGTCTGCCTTGTATCTTCAATAAGCACTAAAAACAAACACATACAAGCTGAAGTGCACTTTGACGGATATTGAATAGATAAAGAATTATGAGACAAGAAAAAAAATAACGGATGAAACAAGATACTCCTGAAATTGTACGTGTATTTGAATTTTTTTGTTTTCTTTTTTCACTGTGGTTACTGAGGTGAGAACTTGAAGTAACACTCCCACACAGCTACATGTGCATTACAGTGAAAAAACTCCCAAACATTCAGACAGATGGCAGGAATTTTAACAAATAAACAAATGCCAGTTTATCGCTGGTCAGAGTTTAAAAGTGTGATATTTATCCAACCTGAATATTGACAGATGCTTTTTGTTTTGCAGACTTTCAACATGTACTACTATGAGTCCAACAATGCCAACCTGTGGTTCATCAAGGAAAGCCAGTATGTCAAGATCGACACTATCGCTGCAGATGAGAGCTTCACGCAGGTACGGACACACACACTGACATACCTGGGATGAAATGGCATTTATGAATCAGTTCCAGTGTTATGGTCGACAAATGATAATGTTAACAGTTCTGTTAAAAAAAGTTGGTCATCTTATTACTGATATCTCAGATAATACTCTTCAGATTCAATGTAATGCAAACAAATATATGCATAAACATCTACAATGATTCTTATTTTTGAATTGAACAGATTTTTGTACAATTATATTTTCAAATTTGATGATAAATAAAAGGGAAAGGTTGCATAATGAAACTTGATAAGGTAGGCTTTTGAACAATAGACATTTCTTGAGCAGTAAATAAAATTGGACTTTTAACTTGGGTGCCCTGCTCCATTTAGCTGTGAAATGATCAGCAACTCGGTAGAGGTGAACTGTTTTTCTTTGAGGTGTGATTTGACTGCTCTTGTTTTGGCCAATGAAGTTAGTATGATCTCATTCGATAAATTGAAAATTCACAGAGCAAGACATTTTGTGGACAATTTCAAGTTGACTTCCAACTTGCTTGTACTCATCCTTGAAAAAACTACACATCTTACATAAATTGAAAAATTCCCATTCGAGAAAATGGTTCAGGTGAAATAAAAGTCTGCTTGCTGCTTTATTACATTATCCTCAAATTATGGGACAGAGCAATCCATCAAAAATAAGAACCCAGCTAGAATTACATTATATTACTCCTTTACAAGACAATGCTGAAGCTCTTATTTGCACCTCAGTATGTAGAAGAGTGCAGAACTACAATTTATCACATTTATCATAATTTTTTTCATGGGTTAGTTTATTATGAATCTTTTGTCATGACTGATTATTTATTTGGGCCTGAAGGTAACAGTTCACTGAGGAGATAATTGAATATTACATATTTCAGAATCAAAGCAAAACTAATTTCAAGTTTGATATTTTAATCTATATTTTCTTTCTTATTTTATTGTTTAAAATGATTAATAGGATTAGTGACATTAGCATTAGCAAACAGGAGCCTCACCTTAATTGTAAAATTTCCAAGACTGCCAACATTACCTTATCACGCGTCACCCATGAAAGAATTTGTTTCAAAACGATGAGACGGCGCATCTTTGCTGCAGTATTTTCAGCTTCATTTTGGAGATCGTTCTTGTTTAAAGTAGCTTCCTGAATGAACTGGAAATACGCTTTCCCCTTAAATGGCTTCTTATATGTTTCGATTATTTTTAAACACCTCGATAACACAGAAAAAAGCTGAATGCAACTTTTGTCAGGTAAAACGTCTACACCTAAGAGTGTAGATTTCACACAACCTGTTTCAGTCGTAACTGATGGTAAAAAAAATAAATACGTTTTTTAGTTTGCAAACCTCTGTTCACTGATCGCAGCCAGTAAAGTCTCCCATTTCCAGTCACCAGTTGATTTCGTGGTGCATCAGTGAAGCTAAATGTTACAAATGCTCATTGTAAACGAAAAAACAGTCATCTTTGTTAAGTAGCCAGTTGATTGTTGCTCGTTTGCCTAGTTGTGGCTATGCCCTAACCTCAGACGTCTTTCAAAGAAACTAACAGAAAATGCATTGTTCATTCGCAGGTGGACGTTGGTGACCGAGTCTTGAAGCTGAACACAGAAGTGCGAGACATCAGCAACTTGAGTAAAAAGGGTTTCTACCTGGCCTTCCAAGACCTGGGTGCTTGTATCGCTCTGGTCTCAGTCAGGGTCTTCTACAAGAAGTGTCCTCTGACTGTGCGCAACCTGGCCCAGTTCCCCGACACAATAACGGGAGGAGAAACGGCGCTGGTGGAGGTCCATGGAGTTTGTGTAAATGCCTCTGAGGAATTTGAGCCGCCCAAGATGTACTGCAGCGCAGACGGAGGCTGGCTGGTCCCCATAGGGAGATGCGTGTGCAAACCAGGCTTTGAGGAGAACAAGGACATCTGCCAACGTGAGTCGGGTGGGGACGGCGAGGATTGAGTGGAATCGAAGTCGATGATAAATATGTGTGTCTTAGAAAAAAGTGACATAAATTAAACAATGGAGACGTAACAGATATGTTTGATTGCTGGAAAGTCACATCTTTTGTCAAAGTAAGTTTGCCGAATATGCTGTCTGAGGTGGTATAAGCAAAGGAATCCTCATAAACATGTCGTGGTGTCACCAAGTCAGTCAAAGTTAAGGAAATATTTAAGAGTAGATCCACCAATTAGATTTGTGGGCAAATTCTGATCTCCAAAGTTTTGACCTGCTGATAAAGTTTTTTTTAGCTTGTTGCAGTTTTTCCTTAAGAACTATAATACACAAACATATATCGATAGCATTAAACTCTTCCTAACATCATTTACAGGAGCATTTTATGCTTTTTAAAGGAAGATAAAATGGTCACTGATTAGAGTAGCTAGCAAATCAAGGATTACATGTATCATGGATTAATAGTGCGTGTTGCATGGAGAGAATGTAGATTCCTTTCAGAAGGTTACCAACATTTATAGATCCAACATGATCCAACGTCTGCCTTCTGAGTTAAACAATTAACCCAGAAGGGAGACGATGATACTTTGTGAGTCATCACTCCTAACAAAGCACAGACAGCAAATAGAGAGGAACAGGTAGGGATTTCTTTAAAGCACAATGTCTTTTTTGTGTGTATTCCCCTTTTTTGTGATATTCCCCTTATCAAAGGGGGATATCTGATGTTCATGGAGAAGAGTCGCATGTGTGTGTCTTAGCATTTCTCACCTTGTAAGGCCCAGTTTTTATAACAGTCGCTGATGTTGTGACAACCCACTGCTCCTTATGGGGCTCACAGCCTGGGCCCCATAAGATGAAGTGCTGCTATGGGGTTAGGGATTGGGTTTAGGACTACGGTGTGCAATGAGTTTAGGTTAGGTTTAGGGTTAGACATGTACTGGTGATGGTTAGGTTTAGGGTGAGGGTCAGCATTAGATTACAGAAATGAATGAAAAGTGAATGGAAGTCAATGCAAAGTCTTTGTAAATACAGAAATACACTATGTGTGTGTGTGTGTGTGTGAGAGCGAGAGAATAAGGCAGTGCTCATTGATGTGTGCTGTGGAGAGAAAAGGTATGCCTTGTGGAGGAAGATTATTGAGTTGTAAAGCTCTCTCAAATGGTGTGTGTGGTGCATGAGTGCGAGCTAGCATGTGTGCACACTGTGCATGCGTGCATTTTGAATTGAGGAAACCGCATTATGCTCATGCTGTCACCTATCCCCAAGGACTCACTTCCTTGGGAAAATTGGAGCACAGATATTCATCTCAACAGAGTAGAAATGGGTGCACACGATGCAATTTCACTTGTTTTGGAGAAGCAGCCGCCAAGACACTCAGAAAGTTGGCAGTTGGTCCTTAGAGACAAGTGAATAAGAACAAAATGTGCTCTGCAGTTTGCAGACTGGTAATGTGCACAGATCGTGGCAGAATGCTGGCTGCATCTCAATCATGAGACACAGACTGCTGAGTTGTCTGCCTGTCTGTCTGCCGTGGTTATATCACAGGTGATCTCACTGACAGCTTTTCAAATGATTTCACTCTCCTCGGTGTGCTAGTCTATGTCACTTTCTACATTTTTGGGACTAAGATGCAGCTTTATGGTGTGAAACGGTTGACCTCCGTGAAGTCATCACTTGGGTCCTTTAGCGTTATCACTCCAAAAGAGAATAGAGCGAGATTTAACAAGCTTGCTTTTTGACCCAGTGGCAAAAGGCTAGTTTATATTTCTGTGCTTGATTGACTTGAAATGATGCAGTCTTATTGACACTGAGGTCAGAGGTCAGAAAATATATGTGGCCCTTGTCTACTGAGTTACGGAAAGGCTGACCCATGGGGGTGAAGGTCCTTCAAGACGAGTGAAGTGCTCTTGTCTATCATTATGAGTAAAGAGCTAAGCTAAAAAGCAAAGCTCTCAATTTAATAGAAATGTTATTTTCAAACTTTCACCAACGGTTGTAAAAAGTGAAAAATCTGGATACAAGCAGCCGAAATAAGGGGCCAAACTAAGACTTGGAGATAAGATGAGAAATTCTGCCATCATTCTGTTGCTCTGCTTCATCTGAAAATAGCAATAGATCCTATTTAGACCCCTCCTGGGCAAGTGTGGAAATATATATCACTTATGGCCTGCACCAGTCTGGGAACCTGCAATGACTTGAATAATGTTGCATGTGAGATGGACACAAATTCCCTGCTCTGATGACCAAATGACTTATCCTAAGCTTAACGCCTTACTTTGAGATCTTTGCAGATAGATTATGTGTCGTTTGTTTTTCTGTGCACCATCCTGAACTGGAGGAGTGGGCTTACCTTTGCACACGCACCGACCCAAAAATAACGTTGGGTGTGAACCAGGGGCGGTTTCGTATCGTGCCACCTTAGAGTGGATTTAGGTCTGAGAAAGGTGTTGGGATTTCGCAGCTGTGCTACTGTTGACGTATTTGGTTTTTATTTACTGGAGAACATCTGCACAGAACTGCAGTTTCACCACCACAAAGCAAGAGAATTACGTACCCCGCATATGTCAGCAAATCAAATCCCATGGGGTTTTTCTTGCTCATAAAATAATGCCACACAATTTCGTTTATCCTGAATAACAATGGTGCTTGTGCTGGGTTTATTTTTTTTTCAAACCATACAAATGTTTCTATTTTTGTGGGGGGTTTTCTTCTCCCCCACCTCTTTTTCTTGTCAAAACTCACTTAGCCAGCTAATGTAACTGCATCCATAATCAGCCTTTTTTTTTTTTACAAGCGGATTCATAAAAGACATAAGAGGGTGCAGAGCAGTAAGGCAGCTTGGTGCGTTGCTCTTTAATGTGTCCCTGTGAGAACGAAGCTTGCACTTCTAAAGAGCTCCTCTCCAGCGCTCTGCATCGGCTCCGAACAAAAGGTTCCTGCCCCGACACAATCTGGAGGTCTACCATGGGGACGACACGTGCCACTAATGCATTCAAATGATCCTCTCTGGTTTGCTTTCACACAAAGGGGTGAGTGTGGGAGAGAGGAACACAGAAAGGCCTGGAGTTTCATTTGTATAATCAACGTGGAGGTGAGCGAGCCACTTAATGGAGCGCCCGAGTTTTCTCCCTCTTGTTCTTCTGTGTGGGTCCAGGTTTCCTTCCTCTCCATCACTTCCCTACTCCAATACCCAGCATTGTCTTCAGATGTTCTTTGTGAATCTTGATCTGTCAGCGTGCCTCTCATTCACACCCCGTCTCTTCCACTCTCTGCGTCTCTCCCTCTGTTTCCCTGTCTTGGTCTGAAGCACTAATGGAATCATTACTGGCCTTACTGTGTTAGACAAACACCAGACACCTCCTATTATGGCCCTTTTTCCCCCCAAATCTCCTGCTCTTTCCCCTTTCTGTCTGTTGCTCTCTGGCTATGCTCTGATGTCTGCTTCTATAATTAGACCATTCTCCACTTCTTGCTCTCTGCCAGCCACCCATTTTGCTTCTCACTCATCTTCTCTGGCACCGTCTTCCTTTTTCACCTCGCCATTCCTCTCTCTGTCCCTGTTCTCCTTCTTCAAGCACGCCTTATCTTCACCGCCTGCTCTCGTTAAACATTTATAGATCACGGGTTCATCTTTCTCCTTTTGTCTTTTCCAACCCAATGTTTCATAATCCCTTTAAGGGAAGCGTGCATAAATGAGTGTGTGTCGATGGGATGAATTGGTCGCACGGACACAGATGAAAACCCCACAAACTGGCTCGCTCTTTGTCGTGTAAACAGATGAAGAATCATCGGACTGAAATGGGCAGAAGCAGAGTTTGTTGAAAGTGCTGTCCTAGATTGCAGTAGAAATGGTCATTTTAATCATCATATAATTCAAATTCGTCTCTGTTTAGGGCGATAATGGCTGTAAAGTGGTGCTTTTGTCACACTCGCCTGGTTTTTATCAAAAAGTTATCACTGAAATAATAAAATAAATAGTCGGAACAACTGCAACATGCAATTTATAAGTGGTGATTTCAAAATTGAGGAGAAAAAGCTGTCCAAATAATCTGGCACTGTGCTACAAAGTAATTACCCCTTACACCTATTACCCCTTACTTTTATAAAAGGATATCTCGTTGAACTTGTGCCAACCATGTTGGCGGCGACGGCTGTCAAGCATTTGCAAAAACTGTAAATGAATCTCTCGCATCACTGTTGATCGATTTAGGTCCACTCCTCTTTGCAGAATTGTTTTAGTTCAGTCACAGTGATGGGCTTTTCAAGCATGAATGTCCTGCCACAATATCGCAATTGGATTTAAATGCTATTGTCTTGTTAATGTTAGCCATTCAAAGATGCGCCTGTCGGTGACCTTTCAATCATTGTCTTGGTGCCTTACCCAAGTACACTCTGGAGCGTAAGGTCACAAATAAATGACTTGATCTTGTCTTTCAGGATTTCTGATACTATTTCTAAAAATGCTGTCTTAGTTTTGCACCAAATATAACGTTTCACAAACCTCCTGAAAAGTTTCACTTTTCTCTCTGTAATGCAGATAATGTTTTCTAGAAAACCATGTTTTTTGGCTTGTATTGGATGTTTGTTTTTTTTTATGCTCTTTTATTTTAGATTCAGGAATAGATTTGCCATTGAACTCTCCCACATATACAGTTTGTTGTCTTGTCTGCATGCTTTTGCTGAATTATCAACAATGATCCCAATGATTCTATCTGAAGCAGTGAAGACCTCACCCACTCACAATGGTGAGCCATCATGGCCTTCAGGCCATTCAGGAAAGACTTTAACTTGTTCCAGAAGCAAAAACTAACAACACACAAATACCAATAAATATAAAATCATGATCCTTTGAAACATCTTGTTTAAAATAAATCAAAATGATTAATTCTCTATGAAATAAAGTGACCTTGATTACAAGTTTTCTATCAGAGATCTGCAGCTTGAAGTATATATTTTTTTTATTAAAGACCATAAGCCAGTCAGAAATTCTCATATTTTGATATGCGTTCCTCAGAACTCTGAGTTTTCTGTCCTATTGACGATTATCATGGAAAACATCTGTGCGAGCTGTCCAGCTGGCGGATATTAAATTGTAAGGAAAAAAAAAAACATAGGTTGATAAAAAAGTTTGCATGGTACATGCTGTTTTATGGTCCTGACTTTGTTAGCCAATATTCAGGTGGGTTAGCAGCAGGAAAAGAACGGACTCAGCTCACACACATAGCCGCAGTTTGGATCACGAGCTTCTTGTGACGTGGGACATATGTGAACACAGGTGGCTGTGTGGAAATGGAAATGCCTTGAGTCTGTTGGAACCATATTCATTTATTTCTGAACCATTTATCCAAGTGGATTTGTTTCAACCAAGCATTTGTGGTGGCTAAAGCCACTTTTTATTATTATTTCTGCTGTTTTTGCTGCGGAAATTGTATAAAAGGATGTTTTTAACTGAATTCCCATTTCCAAGATTTCTCTTGATATGACTGTTGATTGATTGAAATCATCAGATCATGACTTTTTAACACGTTTGCTCTGCAGTTATTACCTGAATAGTGTGCTTGTGGGATGTTTGGTGTTTTCTCGGGTATTTCAGAATGGATCCATTAGTAGACTGGCTAAGTGTTTGGCTTCAGCTCAATCAAACACAAACTAAATGGTTAACTAATTAAATCAAGACTGTTACCTCAGTTGGAGCTTAGCAAGTCCTGTGATAAACCTCCCCATGGTTGGGGTTATGAGATTTCATGTAACGGCATGGTGGAGAGCGCTTGACTGTGTGAGGAACAGTTCAACTCTCCAACATATCATTGTTGTTTAAAGGGGAGGCGGTATGTAAAAGTCACTTTTTAAATTTTTATATATATGTTTGCGGAGCTTTTCATCTGAACTGCTTTTCAGTCCAACGATCCTAAGAATAGCTGTTAATGGCATCATGAGAAATCAATGTTACAATGACACGCTGAAGGCAATGTCAGAAAGAGCACGTGCTTCAAAAAGGCGTCATATTGCACAGTCAATTTCCCTTTAAGTCAATATTTGATACATGCATCACTTTTATAACAACTGAAGGTGACATAGCTGCTTCATTTTTTCTATAAAATGGCACTATGTGGCTGGAAAATACATATCACTGCCCCTCGAAGGCCGCATTGACGGATACGGATCTATTTACAATTGCCATTTTCAGTTTCCAGGTCGCTCTTTCCGAGACTGCCGTTTCTCGAGCGAAAAGGGGATTCCGAAAATGTTAACGTCCAGACAGCGCGTGGAGGGAACAAGGCTGCTGGAAATAAGCAGCCAGTTGGCAGGCTTAAAGCAGTGGTTGACATTTGCTGAGCCGGTGTAGCGGCATTCGCACAAAAGGACATTTTGTGAAGACTAATTTAACAAGAAATGATGACATAATTTGTGCTGTAAGAAAAAACAAACAAACAAACAAAAAAAAAACAATTTTAAAATTGTTTTTACTGAGTTTCACTCCGAAGGCACTGTTACTCAGAGGTCTTCTCTGCTCTGTTGAAATCACACTGCTCTGCTTTGTTTGCTGCCTCTGGAGCTGTTTAATTTATTTCTTCCTCTCACTCTAAATCAAAGACATCCCTTTTTTTTTCACATTCACACACACTTGTCACTTCTCCTCCATCTCTCCCCGCCCTGTGCTGGTGTAGCCCTCTGCCTCTTTCCCTCGCTTGCTTTCTTTTCCCTCCGTGTGTGTCTCTTGTGCATTCTGTTCCTGTTTGCCCTCTCTGTGTCTGTCTGCCACTGTTTCCTCCAGCACCTCCGTTTCCACTTGGTACTCCCCTGCCCTCTCCTGCTGTCTCTGTCTCTTACAGCTGGTAGGGAATGTAGTGAATGCTTCTGTAGAACCTCTCTGTTTTAAGCCTCCAGGGGCTCATGCCGAGGGGTTAGAGTGCGTGTGTGTGTGTGTGTGTGAGTGAGTGCGTATGTAAGTGTTCGTACCTTTATCCAGGTGTATGTTTGTGCGTTTTGTGCGTCTGACAACCCCAATTACTTCATCAGATGCCAGAGAGATGGAGGAGAGCGCGTAAAGGTCGGGCACTCGTCACCTTAACGCGAGTTTTCCTTCTTTCATCTCCTCTTTTTCCAAAGCAGCCAAATGCAATGTGGGTCAGCACGACACGTCTATCTGTGCTTGTTCCTGCTAGCTACAGCTGTCTAATGGGTTCCCTTCTCTCGTTTTGTTCTTACTCGTTTGTCTGTTTGATGCTGTCAGCATGAAGCGGGAGCTTAGTTTACCGGAGGACCCTTTCAGAGTTTTCTGTCACTGATTCCACTTAGCGCTCCCGCTGTTCTTTTCACTGCCCAAAGTTCAAACCACTCAGGAACGAGTCCAGTGGGCACTTTTGGTTTTGTGTGAATCGCCTGTTCAGCCGTGGACGTAGCTCTGAATGAAGTCGCACAGATTCAGGGAGTTGAAACTTTTTTTTTTTTTCTTTTTAGCTTTTGGGAACCATTATTCTTGCAGTTTGGTGACAGAACCTCTAGGTTTGGTGTTTTTGACCATTTTTACAATAGATGGATTTGGAGAGGATTACTCTTAACACCACTAAGGAATACATCAGAATGCTATACAAGGAAAACATGAAAACAAAAACAAATTAAGACCCAGGATCGTTTCTGAATTTACACCTATAAAAGTTTGTCTCGGCTTTTTTCTTGGGTGACCTTACTGAATAAAATCCAGTCTTTTTTTTTATCTAATGTGTCATGAAATTAAATATTTGTTGTTGAGTCTTGGCATCTGAAATTCTTTAACTCTGATCTTTTCTTTTAACTCCCTAAACATTTACCCCACTGTATGTGATCAAAATATAAAATAAGGGTTCTCATCTGCCATCAGAGTTTAGTATGAACAAGTTTAGTGCCCATTTTTCTGGTATCACGACAGTAAGTACACATTTGCCTTTCTTGAAGGGTGTGTTCTCTTATTTTTTTTTTCCAGTTTTGAAGAATGGCTTAAAGAAACAGGCTCACATTTAGGCAATCAAATCTTCTTAAGCGTTGTGATCAACTTAAAATGTAACATAATTCATTCTCCGCTTAGCTTTACTTTATTTGGACTGTGGGGAGAGACACTGATTGTGGCATCAACGATTTTGTAATAAATGTTCTTACAATAAAATAAAATTCAATGTTTTTCATGGATTGAAATAAGTTTTTGTACTTCCAGTAATGACAGAAGGCACTGTACTTTTTCAAAGCTCCTAAACCAGTCGGTTCTTCATGTGGTTCTGCTTAACAAACCATGGGAGTTAAATTACCTATTAACTTCAGGTTTGCGCTATATCCTTGAATCTGCGTATAAATTGTACGGTAACACGTTATTGCATTTCAAGTGATTATGTGTGCATTTTTTTTTAAATTTATTTATTTATTTATTTTTTTTCTTGGACGGTAGTAGAAATCAAAACCAAATGATGGCTCCATTTGGAAAACTCCAGCCAAAGCTGCACAGGAGTTCTTGCATGAGGAAACAGTTGTGAGTCATAAAAAAAAAAAAGTCCAGTGTTAAAATTGTGCTTTAAGGGATGGAGATGAAAAAAAAACTGTCAAGAAGTACACAACATGCAGCAATCAAAGGCCCACTGCTCAGTTGCTCAGTCAATCAGACCAAGGTCTGACGGCAGCCCAGCAGGGAAGAAGTCGGAGTTAAAACTTTTGTTGTCTGGGAGAAAAGTTTCACTTTGTGCAGAGAAAACTGAAAGTTTTATGAGGAATATTATGGATGTAAGGGAGGGTATTATGTAGAATTTACTTTTTTTTTTTTTTAGCTTTATATGATGATATTATTTTCTCATCAGAAATATATCTGGAGTGTTTCTCTGGTTTTTTTCATGCATGCAAACTACTTCTCAGTCCCGCACTCCTAAGAACAGCTGTAAGCGGCAAATGGGAAGGATTTGTTGTGACAACATGAAACATCTGAGTGTTGCAGCTGAAACCCAGGCTCACTGGACCAGGTAAACGTTTCCCATTCTGTAAATGTTTGAAATTTGGTGAGGCTGTGCGAAGATATAACCTCGGTTTCCTGACAGGAATCGTGACTGGTTTGGTTGTCTGCTGCTGTCGCTCACCTTCCTCGAAGATCTGCAGGTTGTTCGTTTGGAGATAGCATTTCGCATACATTGGCTGAAGGAAGTGGCTAACTGGGTTCCTGTTGCCTGTTGTCGTCTACTACTCCTCCAAATAACCACAACAAAAGCAGTTTGGTCCACTGGATGCTTTTCTCTTTTCCACCAGTCGCTCTAACCCTGAGCTGTTCTGGAAAATCCCCACAGTTCCTAAAGTATTCAGACTGACATCGTGCCGTATGCCGTGTTCAAATCTGTATAAATCGCCTCTCTTTTGCATTTCAATTCTTTGTATCCACTTCACCAAGTCATCTTTACCTCGTCTAGCTGCAGAATGAAAGCTGAATGCGAGCAGACCTAATAAAGTGGTCGACGGGAGTATTTCCTTCTCTATTTTTGCAAACAACAAATGTTTTTGTGGCTGTGGCTGCATTGATCCGCCTGTGCGCGCCTCAGTGTATGTAGATCAGATGCAGACGTCTGAGTGCTAAAAGCTGCCCTCCAGTAGCCTCTTCTCATGCACAAAGACAGACACGCTTTTCTCTTTTCGACAGCTTGGAAACTTGAGAGCTCAGAGGTGTGTGTAGGAAGGTGGTGGGCAGCCAACAGAAGGATTTAAAAAGCTTGTTAGGGGATTTTTTATTATTTTTTTTCTGTATACAGTCTGTGGAGTGTGTGAATGTGTGCGTATGCGTGTACGCTCCTGCAGGCTTTGGGGCATTAAGCTGTTGAGGTGTCAGGCAGCAGGGTGTTATTACAAGCCAGATGTACTTAAAGGACAAACGGATATATGGTCCACGTAAAGGCCAGTCATCTCTCCTCCACCTGCCTGTGCGAGCCTCGCTGCTGCTCTGCTTGTCCAGGTCCATTTATTTGGTTAATCACAGTCACCTTTTTCTTCCTAATTTCTCTTTTATTCCCTGTTATCTCCTCTCTTTCACATGTCCCTCCTCAACGCCATCCCTTTCCCCACTTTTTTGTCTCATCTTCTCTCTTTTGTGTTTGAATAAATGACAAAAAAAAACAAGGCTTAGCCTCTCGCTGTATCCTCCCTACGCTTGTAGTCCCAGTCTACATACCCACTCTGCACTGACCCAGATAATGTCAATTCGCACCGACTCTCCACAAGCACAAGTCCCTCTTACTCCATGGCCGATTGCTCGCCGTGCATACGGTGAGCTGAGGATGCCCCCCCCCCACCCCACCCCCCAAGCAGCATGGGGGGGCAGGTGGGGGATGTCTGCTTCATTGAGATGTTAGCCTAAGCCAAACCTGAGGACAAAAAGGTTGGCGTTGGAGGGGAGTGGATACTGTGAAGCTAGGCTGGGTCTGGCTGGCGCAGTGGTTTGAGCTGTGCATGCAAACCCCCAGGAGAAAAGCAGAAAAAGCAGGCCAAGGACTGGAGAACTGTTCATGCATGTTTCAGCTCTGCACATCCTTATATAGCTCTACTCCCTATAGGGAGACGCGGCACAAAAGGAGAGAGGTGTAGAGGGGAGAGCGTGTTGCCTTTGGGTACACTTCTCATTAATTGGTCGTCTTCCATATGCTACTGAGCTCCAGTTAGGGATAAATATCTGCGTACTCATGGGGAAGTTAATAATTTTCACATTTCCATAGTGTTAAATCCGTGTTAATTCAGATAGCAGAGGAGACGTTCGGGCTGCCAGTGGGTTTGCTGGGCAGGAAACAGAGGGACAGGAAGGCAGCCATTGACCCTTCCCTCCCCCTCCGCCCCTCCCTCACTCTCTTTCTAGTTCATGGATGGCTTCCAGATGTACGATTGGATCGGCGCTAAACAGGCGTTTTTTTGTTTTGTTTCTTTTTTTCTTTTTTTATACAAACAGATGTGACCGTGTTTGAAATCCAATTTGTTTCTGCGTTTGAGTATGTTACAGCTGCACCTTTGTTCTGCATCCAAAAGAAACCGCTAATTAATTGAAACAAAGAAATTGTTGAAACAAACGTAGCACAAAGACTGCTGAAAGATGGAGCAAATTCATTGTCACTATTAATAATGGTCTGTTGAGTCCAGTGGCCTCTCAGTGCAAATATTTAGAGGTACATTTAACTTGGGTCTGAGTTTTGCTCTGTGTTTACTGCTGAGTTTTTGTCAGTGTTAGTTGTAAAGAAAGCTACCAGGGGTCTGATATGGCCAGCTTATTGTTTTTTTTTTTTTTTTTGTAATTCCTTGCAAAATATTCATACTTTTTTTTGCATGAAAACCAAACTTCAATGTATGTTTTTGAGATTTAATGTGATGGACCAACCCAGACTAGTGCATACTAAACAAAAAAGTGAGGTGTGATTTTTAAAATGCTTATACATGCAAATCTAAACAACGTGGCTTAAATCTCTGTTAAGCCCAATTTACTATAATGCAACAAAATAAAGTGCAGTTCAACCAGTGGCATAATAAATCATGTTTGCAGTTTGATAAAAACCATGAATATGACAACATTTAATGTTTTGCCCAACTAGCAGCGCTTAAAACTAAGGATAACTTTAGTTACAGGATTCTACTTGTAAAATATAATTTCTTTACAATTCACAAATATGCACCATTTTTGTTTTGTTATGTAAAACACTTTTAAAATGTATTAAAGTATGCTGGAGTTTTGGTAACGTCCCTCCGTAAATTAAAATTAACAGCTGTGAAAACAACTAGAATTTAACGGTATAACATTTTATTCACATTCCGGAGTAATCGGTAACCATGCAAAAAATATATTTCTTGAACATCTCAGAATTACATGTGTCTAAGTACTTTGCTGTTTGTAGTGTGAAGTACTACAGTAGATTCTCAAAATTGTGGTTACTGGGAACCAAGAAAGAAACATCCTTTTGATGCTAATCACAAACAGGAATTTGGATTTGCACTTTGCTGACTTCAACTCATGCATACATAGATTAGTTTGATGATTCTCAGTGAAAGGTGAAGGAAACAGAAGCATTATTCACGAGAGTAATGTCCACCACCACCGCAGCCTCTTTTTATGACTTGCTTTCACGCCGGTGCCTTGCTGTTTGAAAAGAGCCGCATCAAGCTCGATGGGTTCTCGTACCTTTCAAGGTGGCATTATCGACAGAATTATTTTGATAAGACTTACTCAGATGGAAAGCCTTTGCTGGACTTTGTTTAACACACAAAAAAAATCTACCTGCAGTGGCAATTTTCCTCTTTTGTGTGCGACACCCTTGACTTGGAGCAGGCTGAATGGATTCACAGGGGCATGTAGAAAGTTTTTTTTTTTTTTTTTTTTTTCCGTGGGATGTTTTATTCATTGACAGACAACTCTGCACTAAGAGGGATAAGATAATATTTGAAGCATATGGAGTCATTCATATTGATTTAGAGTAATATCCAGGTGGATAATTTCCCTTGATCTGTCACTAATGTAGCTGTCTGACAGGCAGTGACTTTCTTCTGCTGCCTCAGTGTTAGTTACCTCTTCCAGGGAGGTCATGTTTTCATTATCTATTTGTTTGCACTCTGTGCTGTCAGATTTTCCAATATTGGATTTTTAGCCCCAGTGGATTTCATGAAAAAAAAAAAAAAAAAAAAAAAAATCTTCTCCAGGCCTCATTCTTTATTTTTCTTTAATCTTCACCAACATTGGCTCAAAACTTTACACCAGGCCTCACAAGAGCAGCCACATGAAACTTTGCTTTTCAAAAGCATTTGTCCACCACCTCTAAATGAAATTGGCAGCCCAGTTACTATACAGGAAGTGGGATCATTCCTAAGCGCTGCTTTGATCACAAGGTTTGGTGAGCAGATGTTGAACTGCGTTTTAAAGGGAGCGCAAACAAATTTACAGCATGTCATCACTTGGGAGTGTGGCGAGAGAAGCACGCTTTGACTAATGATGGCTGAAGTCTTTCTGCTCCGATTTACTCAGGAGGTCTCAAGGCCAAGACCTCAATGTTTTAAGGTCAAGAGCTAGCAATTTTATTTTATTTTTTTTTACCAAATATTACGTACTCATTAGAAACTCAATCAAATATAGTCACTGTCAATTCTGACTAGAAAGTGCTTTGCTTTTAGTCATTAGACCAACAAAAAGTTGCTCCTAATTGTAGAATGTAAGAGAAAATTGAAAGGATATGGCAATTCCTTTCGAAACTTGGCAAACAAGGTGCTCTGATCAGATGAGACCATTATTGAACTTTATGACCAAAAAATGTCAAAAACCTGGTTACAATTTCTTCCCATCTCACAGTTACACACTACTAAAGTGTTGGGTCTATCACATAAAATCAAAATAACATAGGTTCAAAGTTTTCAGTTGGAATTTAAAGAAGGTCTGAAAAGTTCAGGAGGAGTTGGAAAGCTTTTTCCAGGAGCTGTAACTCTATGAAGCGTTTATTGAATAAGAAGAAACAAATCATGGGCCGCATTTTGCTTCAATCGGCTACAACTTTAGCTTGAGGACACAGAGAATATGGCTTTGTAGCTACCTCTGACACTGAGTGTGTGAGAAAGAGAGAGCGACAGAGAAAAGAACCATGGAGCTCTCCGTTCCCTCTCTACCCGAGAGGATGAATTATTGAGAGTGATGAACTGAAAATAACATGGGTGAGGAAAAGAGGTGCACCGCTCCTCGTGCACTCCAGTGGTCACGGGGCTGGCTGATGTCGGCACGTTTATACTCCGACGGTTTGCGTGTGGAAACGGTGTGACAGTGGCACACATGTGCATTTGACTGGATTTGGAGATCTTGAAGCAATGAAAGCTCCTTAAAGAGACAAGCTACCTGTTCACTCTGCTGGCCTTTTAGCCTGGTAGCCTCACAAACAGAAGAATACGTTATTCAGACTGTGGAGCTAGCTCCCAGCAGACCACGATAGGCCTGTCATGTTTTCTCCCTCCTCTTCTTTGTCTCTCCTTCACCATCCACCTCTCGTCCATGACCCTTTTCCACACAGACTCTCACGAACACATGCACCTGGTATCAATTTAATCTGTTTTTAGACTGTGGGATAATCACCCGGGCTCAAAATTAGTGTGCCATCAGCTTGGGTTACAGCTAGAAAAGTGTCTGTCTGTGTGAATGTGTGCGACACGTAATTGCAATGAAATTGAGCTTCCTCTATTTCCCTGTGATTTTTTTTCTTCCTCAGAGGGGTTTATGTATGTGTGTGTGTCTGTCAGCAAGAGAGTAAATATTTGTGCAGGAGCTCCAGAGAAGGTCAGGGTCAAAGTATGACAGACAGCCCAGTGGGAAATAAAGACACACACATTCGAAGGCAGACTCACAGACACATGACTCAACTAAAGATCCCGAGAAAGTATGTAACACAGGGAAGGCACAGACAAAGACCCAAAAAAAAAAAATTGACAAACATTGAGGAAAAGCGAAGTGATAAGGAAAAACACAAAGGCAGATAAAAGATGGTGAGAAGAGACAGATACGCAGAGAGTTCGTAGGCAGGAATCCTCTGAGTTCCTCTTGGTCGCTCTCAGTAATTGGCTGGTATCCAGAAGACAGAGTGGATCAGAAAGCAGCCGGCGTGTACTCATGTGGTTCATGTAGTGGTCATCATAAAGCATTTCATATCTGGTCTGACCCCCTGTGCACGCATGCGTGCGCATCAGTGTGTTTGTGAAGCGGAGGGGGACTCAAGAGATTCCTTAGGAAACGTTACAATCAGTTCTGAAATGTCAATCATGGAGCGATGTAGTGTCCATGTGGTCATCGCCCGTGTCCAATTTCCACACGTGGAGCTAACCTGTCTTTCTCTAGTAGCGGCCTCTTGAGGGCAGAAGTAATTTCTGTGGTACATCTTGTGCCCGTAAGCTGCTGTCACAATGTTTTCCAATCTGCGTGATATGTGCATGACATGAGGGTGCAAACGTGCGGAAAGGACGGGGATTTCGTAAGACATCAAGCCTGCATATATATATATATATATATGTGTGTGTGTGTATATAGTGGAAGGTGGGTCATGGGTTGAGCTGCAGTTTACAGCTAGCTTCAAGCATCCAGCATGCTGATGTTCAGGTGAATTTACTGTAGCTCTAGGTCAGTGTTGCTGCTGCTGCGTCATTGCCAGCAATACATTATTTAAGTTGTAGTTATATATTCATTTGCTACGTTAAGCCCATATTATTCATAACCCATTCATAAGTAATCCTTAATTTATTTTATCACTGTGCTTCTTCTGACGGTGAAGGACACTGTCAGAAGAACCACTCCAATACTTTGGAGTGGTTCCATAGAGAATCAGTGGAGGGAGCTAAAGATTAGGGTGATGGCAGGGAGGCATTTTAAACCTTTTAAATCCAAAGAACTGAACCTCATTGCTAAAGAGAAACTGTTAAAATAACAGAAAAACCATCCAAAAAAGCAGCAAATTTAACAAGATGCTTAACTGATTTTTATTTTATTTTTTTCCTGTTGATTCAGGACAATTGTATATGGTATTTATTCTAAATACAAATAAATTCTTATTTCCTATCAGAAACTAAATTACATATAATATATGACGCAAAAATCTAAAGATCCCATTTTGCTGAGCAAATACCAGCCTAAGGGGGTTTGTTTATGCTGTTAATTACACGTTGACTGGTTCACCTGCATGTTTATTTTTACCCATAAGGTGTAGCACAACTTTCATTAGCATCTGTGCAAAGTTCGTTCAGTGCAACGTCAATTCGATCCGCGGCATTTTTTTTTTTTTTTTACCGGTATGTACACATGGGCACAAACACACGCGGAGACGCGACCTCGGTGGCCGCGAAGGACGTCAGACTCAATCTTGTTAGATCTCTCCACTGACGCTTGATGTATCAATTTTTAAATAGCTTGCCTCAACTAACGCCTGTATATACACACACACACACACACACACACATGCGCACTCATGCAAGCACACAGACCGCTCTGTGCTCCAGGAGCTGTGCCACTCGAGGGGTACTCGAAGGGTTCTATCTTGAAAGCCTGTTGCCATAGTGACCATTATGGAGCTCATCTCCCGTGGGCCAGCAAGCTTTACACAACTTCACTCGCTGAACACACATACATACACATAAACAACCCAACTATACCCTCCGCCTATTTACAAACACACACAGACATCCTCTTTCTGCCCTTTATGTTGAAGCCGGGACCGGGCCAATGTTTGACTTGAACCAAACGCCATGAAAAGCAGGAAAACAGATCAATCAGAGCCTAAACTAGGAGAAACACTTGAATGGAATGAAGGATAGAGCTTTGTTGTAGAACGAAGCTGGTATTCTGATCAGGCATGTGCCGAAAACACACAAAACAGAATTTATTATTCATATTTTTTTCTTATAAAGTTTGAGTAAAATGACTTTGAAACACAAACCTGGTTTGTATTAATAGGCGGCGTGATGATTATGGAAAAGCTCAGAACCTCAGTTGCAGTAAATTATAACATTTTCTGGTTTCCTATTTACTTGTAGCTTATGGTTTGTCCATAAACTAAAAGTCACCATACGACTGACTTTTATTATTTTAAGTCAAATGGCAAATAAGAAAAAAATATCTCAAAACATTCTTTTTGTTTTATCTTAAGACGGATGTTCTGTATATCTGTAGCGCTTGGTGGTTAAAATTGTCCAGACATCAGAATGACTGTGGTGAAACTTGTCAGATGAAATAAAAATAAAACTTCTTACACTGATGAATAAAGTTGCACCCAACAGTTCAATAAAATGTAGTTAACGATTTTGTAAAAAAGTCTAAAACAGTGACTGGGATATCTTTTGAACTGTTTTACACTACATTAGTGAATACATCACAGATGGTGGATCGAGAACAGCTCTTCATAACCGAGAATTTGATTTCATACCTAACCCTGCTTCACAGTCGTCCAAAACTTTCCCCCTGACCTGCCCTGCCCTTTGAAACCTTCAGTGAATAGTGTTATATTAGGTTTATCAAAATCAAAGGTGCTAAGTTAAGCCATTGTTCTCTTTTCTTCCTCTTCACAATTATATATAAATGTATAAAACCTAATAATACATGGATATATGAAGCAAATTTGATCAGTTTGACCGGTAGGATGATAGTAAATCACCCAATCTTTTGGAACAGCGTTTCCATTTTCTGATGTTCCTTGAAAGGTTAATGAAACCATTTTCAGACTTATAAAGAGTGGAATAGGTTAGAAATTGAATCAGCAGACTCCAATCAGTTCGGATGTGCAGTGTTTTCCCGAGGGAAGACGTCGTCCTGTTCCCATCTCAATCAGAGCGTGGTGACTGAGGGCGTGTCTTCAACAGCAGCACTATATCATATCTAAGAGCTATATCGATTGGCATGAATACACTTACTCTCTCCGGTGACCACATGAATAATTAATAGGACCCTGCATCTGAGGCCAATTTTTATCAGGATTATAGGAAAATAAGTTATTGAGCGCATTCCAAATATAGCCTGGAAGACACGGGAAATTTGATTCTAGTATTTTCCATGTCTTGGATAAGAACTGGGGGGAAAAAAAGAGGGTACGGAAAAATACTTTTTATTTTCAGACATTGTTCTCTATCCCCTTGTTTGAATGTTGTATAGTTCATCTGCTTGTCGATCCATCCTACCCATCTGTTATTCCTTCCCTCCATTGATTGGATGTCTGTCCATAACATCCAGGCCTTTTTGTCCATTTACTCCCATCAGTCCATTTTTATTTATACCTAAACATGGGCTAATAGAGACAGAGAGCTCTGGAAATTTGTGCTAGAAATATAAGGAATTTTTAAATGAAAAACTGTGAGAAATGGCTCACATACAAGTGTAACAGCTTGCAAACCTAGCTTTTGTGTATAGTGGTGTAAAATTCAAAGTCTAAGATGTCCTTAGACGTTTAATAAAAACTGTAACGAGAGTCAGGTAGAACACCGGAGCAGCAAGCAGAACCGTTAAGGTGAAGCGGGCTCCACACATGGCCAGGCCGCCATTCTCGCAGAAAGTTTTAGATCGGGCGGTTGTTCGGTCGCCAGGCCTGGCATGTGTTGCCATGTCTGTCCTTTAGCAGTGGGATCCTTTGTGCCCCTCTGGCTGGACAGCCAGGACTCTCCGGATGCACGGCCTCTAGAGAAAAGCTGCTTTTTCCACCGCGCTCCTACAGCCCAGCCAACAGGAACACAAACACGGTCACCAGCACAGCACACAGGCACCCCTATACCTTAGAACCCGACAGGATGGAGGAAAGAGTTGAAAGCCCCTGAGAATTATCACTCCTTTTCTTTTTCTTCCTTTTCCTTTACTTTCTATTTCCTCCACACACACGCACACACACACACACAGCACACATATCCTTTTTTTTTTCGGTGTTCTTTTGGGTCTCTGGGGGTTTGCACCAGTGGACTAGGCTCCTGTATGATGAATGATTTGCCTAAAAATACTGTCTGTATGCAAGAGAGTACATCATCCAGGTGGAAGAAGTTCCAGCCATAGGGACATTTCACATTACTTTTAGGCCCCTGTTTCCATTCTGCTGCCCCTTGGTTTACAGAAACGTCGAGCAAATTTATGTACGTGTGTGTGTGTGTGTGTGTGTGTGTGTGTGTGCGTGCATGTGTGTGTGTGGGTGTTTGTACTTATGTGAGAATCTACAGCTTTCCTGCGAGAAGTGACGTGTCGCTTGATTAAATCCGTGACCTTCACCGGCGGTACAAGCAATCAGCTGGCGCATTCACACACCTGCTGCATGCTTAACACCTTCTTGGCACACAAACATGTAATCAGCACCTGGCAGAATGCGTCACATTATTGATCCATACACAGAAGCAAACCTGCGGTAAATGTAAATACGTACACAATGTTTGGAGACGCCATCATTTCATGCCGCAACGGTGCTTTAGCACGGCTGTAAGAAAGGCTTGCCTGGATGGGACTGCCAGGCCTGCAGATGTGTAAATAAATACATGTGTAATCTGGAGTCATGGTGCTAGAAAGGAAAGCCAGGAATTCCTTCTCCCTCCGTAGGATGCAAGAGGGAAATCATTCAAGTCCCCGGGCTGCTTCCATTGAGCGGTATCAGGGCTTTCCCTCCTCACTTTTATGACTCCGCGTAACGACTAATATGCAACCACGGAAACACCAAGAGCAAAAGTAGTGCTGTGTTATTGCGATTATTATTGTGACCGAGGCCGCGTACCGTTGTTCTCCTGGTTTTGTCAAAATCTAATTCTTACATAGGAGGAAAGGCAGCTGATCTGCTGTTGCGTCGGGTTATTGTAGTGAAACGGCCTGTAGTTCTGCAAGCCTTTAGCCTGATGAGAAAGGATCTCTTGTGGAACTTATGTCACAATAAATTAAATCCAACATTGTTTGCTTTCTCTTTGCCGTGGGTGCTGAACGGCCCTGCAGTTCGTTTTTTTATTCTTTTCTTTTTTAACCTGTGGACATATTCTTTCTTCTTTCGGTTTAAAATGTTATTTGTTGTTTTATGCAAACAAAACTAACCTTTTATATGTCAGATTTAGGTAACTACTGCCTTTAATCACTGCTCTGACTTTATTTTTCTTAATGTATTTATTGCATTTTACATTTTTGCCAATGACTGACACAGATACAGTCCCTTGGTTACCAGCAGCAATGATCAAACTGAAACGTCTTGAATCTTTTTTTCAATGTGGTTTTGTTGAAAGATGATTTCTTTCTTGCAGTAGAAAACTCTCATGGCATCTTTTTTTTTTTTTTTTTTGTCTAAATCAATTAGTTACATGCGGACAGTAAAACTAATTTCTAGTCCTAATGGGGCCATTTATAAAACCACCTTGTACCATCTTGGAACAATTCAAATCTCAAGAACATCATAACCCTTCATGTGAATAGTTAAGCGGCTTTAAAATGTTCAAATTTGCTAAAGGTCTGATGAAGGTCTGAATGGTCATTGCATAAACTACATTGACAGACTTTAACGGTTTAGAGATGCTAGAAGTTCAGTTTCATCTCAGCCTCTCTTAGATTAGTCATTAACTTCAGTCTTTGGGTCCAAGGAATCTGGACTTGCACTAAGACTTCTTAAAGGTCGCATCCTAAAGATAAGAAGTTGACTCATTATAACCTTTTAACAGAACCTCATTTCAAAAATCCTAAGCTGTTATTTAAGGCAACACTTTTTTTTACAAATTTTTTTCTTTTTCTTGGATTTAATCATATTATAGATATAAACTTGAATCTTTTTATGCTAGTGAACTCTAATTTATGAATCATTAAAAATGAGAAGCTCCCACTTTTAAAAGATAACTCATAACATGCAACTGAGCCAAAAAGGCTTTTTTTATGCTTTGGATTTCTACAGAGACTGCTGTAATTGCTTCGGTGGGAGAAACATTTTAATAATGCAGAATTATTCAGATCATTATTGAGGCTAAAAAGATACAAATTATTTCGGGGCATTTTTGGCCAAGAGGGGCATCACTGCACCTGCAGCACAAACAAGGCGTATAATATTTATTGAAGAAGGGATAACTTTATTCTAAATCTAATGCATTGAACCTCATATACACGGCAGGCGTTATAATTTCAAAAGCTCGAATAAAGTTACTGGGTTGCTAAGCTTTTATATTGAGCGGCTAATATTTAAAGTCTGTATAATTAAATTCTTTATTTCTACTCTCCAGCATGCAGACCTGGAACGTACAAAGCTTCAGCCACAGATGCCTACTGCACCAAATGTCCTCCTCACAGCTCGTCTCCACATGAACAGGCCATGGAGTGCATTTGTGAGAAAGGCTTCCACCGTGCTGAGACCGACCCACGCTCAATGGCTTGCACACGTGAGTAATACAAACACAAACAGAAAAAAAAACACAAAAAAAAACTTTGCTACATTGACATGTCGTTTACACCAACAGCTCTAATCTTTAATAGGTTGATGATAAACTTTTACAAGACTTTGCAATGCATGACTGCTTTGCCATTTTAAATGTGTACACTTCCCAGCCTGCACACTTACAGTGCACATGCATCCAAGGAGTATAGTTTTGTGGTTGCAGTCAGTACATTTTCATTCTTTGTTTTCAACTGCAACCGTCCTAAGGGTAATATGAAGTGGTGGCAGCATCATGCTGTGGAGATACTGACAGGGAAGCTGGCCAGAGTAGATGGGAAGCTAGTTGAAGCTAACTAGAGGGCAATCCTGAAATAAAACTGTTAGAGCCTGTAAAACACCTTAGACTGGGGCAGAGGTTCACCGTCCAGCAGGACAACGTCACTAAACATAGAGCAGGAGATTTTTATGGAATGGTCTGGAAAAACATGACTGTGCTGTTTTGTAACAAAGAAAACACATTTCTCTAGATATGGTATGCAGATAGAGACATGTCCCAAAGAATCTACAGGTATAATTTCACCTTAGCATGGTTCTTTTCATCCTTCCACTAAACTATTTCCTATACTAATTAAATACATAACATTTGTGTTTATAGCATGACAAAATGTAAAAAGTTCAAGAAGTATAAACAATCTTAACGTTTTGTATATTCTCTCAGAACACGCAGGGGAAGTAAATAATAAGACTTGGATTTACTACAGTGGCGTATTGGACATGTTGGCGAGAAAAAGGAAGTGGGGAGGAACACACACGTGCAGACATACGACACACATGCACACACTCAAGCATGGACAGATATACCCAAACCCATTATCGGGTTATGGTAGATTACACTCATTAATCGTTGTAGCAGGTGAGATATGACAGGTGTTATCAGCTGGAAATGAGTAACGGTTTTGTTCGAATATATACGGTCACACACACACACACACACACACACACACACACACGTGCTCTGCTGAGTGGTTAGCAGCACCATTTTCAGGTTTGAGAGTGAAAAATGAGAAAATAGGGAGAAAAGATGGAAGAATTATTCATAGACATGGAGAATGACACTTGAGACCCAGGAAAAGAATTGAACAGTGGGGGGGAAATAGGAGTCTATAAAAGTCATATAATCTAAGTGTCGTAAAAGTGTCAAAAAAGGCTGATCAGTAGTAATGGTGATGACAGACTCTCGAGTTTCACTCAATGAAGTTGGGGGATGGCGAAAAGACCATGGCGGGATTTGCAGCTCAGTAACATTTACCCACCCGTCCTCCACCACGAAGAGGCGCTCACTGTCAGGGGAGACCAATCAGACAAGGTCCCAGGCCCCGCTGATCCCCCCCCCACCCACCACCACCCCCAGCCTCCCGGGGCTCGCTGCTCAGCTGGGACCTGATGAGATGTCATGAGAAATTGGCATCTGTGTCCAGCAAAATTTTCATATGGCTGAGATCCCTGCACCACGCTGGGCTGTAAGCAGCCAAAATCAGAGGCTTCCTCTCGAGTGGTTTCCATGGAAAATGAATGGCTTTGAATGAGCTCAGTGTTCATTGATGATGTGCTGGAATCTTCTCAAAAGCAGAGCGAGGCGGCCACAGAGCAGCTCAGGAACTGTTCTAGAAATAAGCAGATAAGAATATCTTTTTGAGTTGAATAGAAATTGACGTTACCTGTACTTAGGGGATGGTGTGAATATAAAGGTGAATAACATCCTGAAGGGTTTTCTTAAATGAGCGTTAATTAAACAGAGTTCTCTGAAGCAATAGTTCTCAACTATCAAAACTCCTACCAGAAATACAAGATGTGAAGTCTAAAAGAAGATCTCTGTATCAATACATTTATACGTCTGGTTAGATGTACGACAAGAAGAGACTGTGTTTTAGGGGGGGTGGGGGGGAACAAGGTTTAACTTTCTTCTTTTTCCAGTTACAATTGAATGACGTTTTTCCACGTGCAGAAACATACGTCCTCCATTCTCTTCCATCAGGTCCTCCGTCTGCTCCAGAGAACCCCATCTCCTCTGTGAATGAGACCTGCGTCACCCTGGAGTGGTCGCCGCCCCGCGACACGGGAGGCAGAGGGGACATTACCTACAGCCTCCACTGCAGAAAATGCTCCGGCGAAGGCAAAAAGTGCGCGCCGTGCGGCAGCAGCGTCCATTTTGTCCCGAGACAGTTCGGGCTCGCGTCAGCCAGCGTGCTGATCACTGACCTCCAGCCGGACTCCAACTACACCTTCACGATCGAGAGCCAGAACGGAGTTTCAGATCTGAGTCCGACCCCCAGAGGCACGGTGGTAATAAATGTTACAACATCGCAGACGGGTGAGAACGTGCACATTTGCTGGAGTAATGGTTTTAAACATGACCGTCGATAACACACAAAGAGCAGAATTTTAACCTGAAAGTTGCCGGATTGTTATATTTCCTGAGCAAAGAGTTTGTTTGAGTTTTAATGTGTAAAATTAAGATTGTCTTTTTCTTGAGAACTAACAGTGGTTCTGCACAGAATTATCTGTGAAGCTGAATACAAATTCATATCACACTTTCCAGATTTTGGTTTGCACATCTTTAAGCATGAAGGTTTCATTTCCTTCTGTCCACTTCAAACTTACGTTAAACTTTATGTTGGTCTGTTGCACAGAATCACTTTTAAAACACATTCAAATTCGAGGTTGCAATGTGAGAAAATGTTAAAATGCGTAAAATTATTTAGAATGCTTTTACAAGGCACTGTACCGACAAAAAAAAAAAAAAAAAAAAAAGTGACAACCTTAATTTGCTGCAATGGGGAATTTCACTGATATCACAAAATGACCCTGACGCGTCTACGCTTACACGTGTAGGCATGACAGTATGTGTGTCTGTCATTTGGTGGGACTGAAATTTGTGTAAAAGATAGGTGTTCATGACGAGGTGCCGATGAGTAATAGGCCTCGTACTATACGCGTGGATGTGTGTGTAGTGGAAAGTGAAGAGGGGCGGAGGAGGCTGTTAACCACATTACGTGCTGCACATGCTATTCGCAGCTATAAGCCCGAGTTTCACACATTTGCACAGATACAGGCGCAGGCGAGTAAACCCACACCGTCATCCCACCAGAGCAGGTGTCCCAGTGTGGAAACACTGCAGAGGAAATCACACAGTTTTTGTGGTTTCACGTTGATAATGCTTAGATCACGTGATATGAGCAGCATAAACATGCGCTTCATGAGACGCTGCGAACACACGTGCACTGCACATAACACGTCGTGGGCTGTGTGATTACCAAAATGTATGACAAACACACTGCAATATGGCTTTGTGCAACAAAGCGCCGTGGGCATGCTTTTTCTGATGTCTTTGTTTAGCCAAACCATCTGCTTTTCTGCTCCTCCTTTGTAACCATTTTAACTTATCTTTCTCCTTGCTGCTCCTGCTTTCTCCTTGTCGTTTTAGTGAGCGTCGTGCTAAAAGAAAGGCGAAGCAAGGACAGTGTAACATTGGCCTGGCAGGGTCCGGAGAGACCAAATGGGGCGATCGTGGAGTATGAGGTCATTTACTATGAGAAGGTGAGGGAAGGCACTGAAAAGCACTGTTCTCTGCCGATAGGGACAACATAATTCCATTTTTCTGTTGTAGAAAAAAACGTGTCATGTTATAAAAATGTTCCCTCGTCCTCTGGAAACTCAAAACATTTGTATCAAACTATTTCTTAAAGATTCTAAAGTGGAGTTTTACTGATCAGAAACTTGAATCCGACTTCAGATTGTTGTTTTTATGCAGTCTGGTTTCGCCTGCCCGTAGTAATATTGGAACAGCTCCAAAATTTGGCTTTAGCGTCTTTCATTAACACTGTTAAAAATGATTGAAACCACAGTTTATATGTGTGTGACTGTAGATCACTGAAAAGTCCAAAAGGTTGCCAAAATGTTCAACTCCTGCATGTTCAGTGACCGAGGTTCAGCACAGGATACAACAGATCAACTCTCCTGTGCTCCATTGAGGTTATATATTATGCTGAGAGTCTGTTTGCGCAGCGTCAGCTTCCTTAGAAATCATTCAAAGGGTTATCGATGCCATCTGTCCATCCATTCTTTATTTACACCTGCGTATCCTTGGTGACTATCACCAGGTCAACAGTCATTTGCAGACCAACACAGAGACACGAAGGATACACACATTTGCTCCTCAGGGCAACTTAAAATAGAACAATTGATGCAGCATGCATGTTTTTGGATTGCCATGACTCGGGGATGTTCTTGATGCAAAGCAGCGCTACTTTGTGTAGTCATTTTACTTTAGATCAGAACAAAAGTACAGAATAAAAACCCTTTTAATACCTGCTGTCAAGTAAATGTTTTTATTGTTGGTAAAAAATCTGAAATTGTTTTTGCAGGTTTGCTTGTCTGGTTTGGTTAGTCTGATTTCAGCCAGCTGACCAAAAGTGTGCAGCACCAGCTCAGGGAGGAGGAGTGCTTACATTGCTGTATGCTCTGAGAAATTGGTGGTGGCTTCAGCACCTTTTGTGGCATCTCATTAAAATGATTTTTTTTTTTTTCACAAATCTTTTCATATGAATTTATCATTTTTTATACTGTAGTTCTTTACACCAGAAGATTTGAATTATCTGCAGACATTAAATGCGGGTGGGGATGTTAGTTATTGACCCTAAAAGACGTCTTGACAATAACGGGTAGCGTGCAAGTAATCTAAATTTGTTCATTGTTTCTTTCTCTTTGTTTTTTCTAAATCAACTATTTCAAAATGACTGCAGCAAGCCTTTTTCAGATTTATTACAGTTAAATGCTCATTCCTGTTTTCCTTGTGCTCCTCCTACATGTTGGCAGGATATGGGTTTAGCCTAAGGCCACGTCTCTAATGACTTTTTCATCACAAATGTGCCGCTATCACTCCGGTTCCTCTGCCTTTTTTTTTTTTTTATCATATCCCCTCCACTGCTCACATCAAGCTAATTAACCACACATCTGTCCAACAAACCTTGTAAAACACAGCCAAGGTGATGAAATTAGACTTGTGTGACTATGTGTGCTGGCATGTATTAACAGTAAAATCGTGTTAATCCGTATTGTAGAAGGTCTTCCATGAGGTGGAGTATCAGCGTCTCAGCAGGGAATCAGCTTACTGGCGGACAAACTTGTTCTCTCATCATCCCTCTGCATACACACACACACACAGAGAGACACACATCTAAGTGTGCGTGCACGCACCTGGAAGGTAATCGAGGAACAAAGCGAAGCAGCTTTAGTAACCACATATTGCCCCAGAGTTAAGAGAAGATAAGATTTGGGATTTGACAGATGCTCAAATATAAACGTGGCCAAATGGACCAGCGCCGAAAATGTCGTGAAGTGCATTAGATTCCAAGAGACTGCTAAATTCAACAATTTAAGACGCGGTATTAGATTTAAACATCTCTATTCAGTCTGCGTCTCCTGATACCACAGCCCAGAGCTCTAGATCAAAACCGTTCTCATTTTTATGTCTTGTTTTGAGTATTTATTTTATTTCCTGTTGGTTAATGCTCGTCTTCAGAACCAGCGGGAACAGAACTACACGGTTTTAAAGACTCGATCCAACATGATGACAGTGGACGGCCTGAAGCCTGGGACCACCTACGTGTTCAGAGTCAGGGCTCGGACTGATGGGGGCTACGGGACGTACGGTGGGGAGATTGAACTGGAAACCAGCCATGAGGGTAAAAATATATATACATATATATATATATATGTGTGTATTTTTATTTTTTTGTATTAGATATTTTGTCTTTTTCGTTTTCCTTCCATTGTCTTTTCTGCTCAGAACTCACCTTTTTTTTTCTATGATTTTGGTGCAGCAACTTCAAATTGTACCTACATTAGTAATAATCTAGTTCTTCAAACAGAATTCTCAATAATATTAAAGCCTTTGATCCAAAAGGAGCAATAAAAGAAAAACAGAAGAGGAAGCTGTGCCACATGTAACATTTCTGGATCTCCTTAGCTTAGTGAAGGTTACAGAAATGAAAAATTTGTGTTTTTCTTAAATTTTTCTGACATGTACAGTCAGGCTACTTCTTTTTTTTCTTTTCTTTACTGTTTTAGGTCACTTTGGATTACCAAACATATTTCAACCTTCAAATCAAATCATTTTTAACTTTGTGGCACCGAATGTCTCCTTCTTAAACGTTGTAATAGCCGGATAGTCTTTATATCCAGATATAATTATTTGAACTGATAAACAGGACACTGCCTTAGATCTTATTGTATTCTGATATTTTGCAATTAGAGATTTTTTTTGAGTGGCAGTGTTGGAAAACGTAAGTCTGATGTAATGTCCGACACTGAGGAAATCAAGATTCTAAGTTTTGTTTTGAACAGTGTGTATTTTTATAAGTATCTCTTACAGCAGACAGAAATCGATTCACTCGTTTCCAGTCACACTCCATTTTTCGGTGAAGTCCGACGTGATGTTTTGATACTGCGAGATCTCAGGCCACGAGATATTTACACATGCATGCTGCCATGATGATTATCAGATGAGTCGCTCCTTCCAATTCACTAAATGAATTCACTTTGTGGTTTTAAAGTTCCCTGCTTTTCACCCCGGCTCCTTCCTCGGTTTGGCTGTGAGGCAGAGACGCCCTGGCGGTCTCGCGTGTTGCCGTGCACGCATTTGAGCCAGTGGCTTCAAAGTGTGCTGAAGTACTTTTTTTTTTTTTTCCCAGTAAACGAAAGACAAATCAGTTTGACAAGAAAGGGGAAAAATGTGGATAGAGGATTGGACTGGAGATCTTAATTCAAACAGACTTTTGGAGCAAAGTGAAATGACTGACTGAACAGGTTTTCTCCAACTAAAGTCAGAGAACAAGGATTTAGCTATCTTTTTATATCCAACCCCTCCCTGTCACAGAGCTGGCTGTCCCAAGCCCTGTTATTTCAGACCAGATAAGCCTCATACTATGCACACTATGTGGAATCCCTATGATATAGTTGTCAAACTCCCCTGTCACGTATCCATTTCGCCACCTTTAATATTGCTTCATCATGAGCTCTTTGGGGTTTTTTTCTTTTTTTTTTTACTCCCTTTAATGTGGCTTTCAAAGCGATCATTGATTCCTAGACAGGCATGGAGAGTGGAGTGAATCAGTAAATGTGTAGCGCTTCAAAGTACATTGACTGTGCAGCACAGAAAAGGCATGCATTACCCTATAAATCATTCAGTTGTCAATAAAAGTATTTCAGAGCCTTACTTCTTCTCCGGCGCTCCAACAAATATCATTAATTTGATGCCTCAACATGCTGCACGGGTCTCTGTGGTCCACAGCCTCCTCACAACAACGGGTCCACATCAAAGTAAAGGCGTCGTAAAATGTTAATTGGCTGATCTTGTACCAATCACGTGCAAGTTATCTAATCAGATCAGCTGCATTGATCATTACAGGACGGTGCGCGTGAGCGAGCCTCCGACTGTAACAGGAGATCAATGCCTGGATTATTACGACTTCTCAAGATGCCCGGCCGTATTATGCATATGTGCGCCACACGCACACTTGCAGACGTGGATGTCTGCTCACGCTCAGCTAAGCCAGATAAATGGGGGTATTTGTTTTGAGTAATGGCTCGATTGGTGTGGCATAAAAATCGATGCGTCTTTGCAGAAAGTTCTTGGCGTTCGCCTTGTTATGTGCAATGTTAACATATCCATTTGGACAGCGCGGCCGAATAGGAATGGCTTTCATGTCTCCTCTTGTACCCTCACAGGCGATACCGAGAGGGAGAAAGCTTTTCATCAAGAGCCTTACTTACTATTCCATCCGCCTCCCTTTCCTCTCTTGTGCTTCTGTTTGCTGCTCCCTCTCTCTCCCTTTCTCTCTCTCCCTCCCTCCTGCCTCTGTCTTTTATGTCTTTTCTAATACTGTAATTTTTCATGCTCTCTCTTTCCCTCGCCACGTCCGTGGTATCATTTTCTGTCTTTTCACTCCCAGCCTGCCTTAATCTCACCTTACCTCCAACAGAAAATGCCGTGGGCTTCATTCGTTTCTCGCCAAGACCTGCTTTAATAAACTTTTATAACGTTCACTTTCTTTTTTTTTTTGCTTCCCTGGCTCTGCAGACGTCTTGGCCATTGGGGACCCAAACCAGTCCACCATTCTGGTTGTGTCCATTGCAGGAGGGATTGTTCTCCTCATCTTCTTGGTGACCTGCTTCGTTGTTAGTGGAAGGTAAGGGAAAGATATGGGCACCCAAAAACCCAAAGTCTTATATGAAAGTAAAATTTAACAGTACGGCAAGTAAAATGAGACACAGGTAATGTTTCCTCATTCTGTTTTATAAAACTAAAATCTGAAAAGTGTGGAGCTGTTTTGTATTTGAGATACTTTTTAGAACCACCTTATGATGTGATTACAGCAGCACATCTCTTGGTTTATGTCTAACAGTTTTGTACATCTATAAATTGATTTTCTCTTTTTTTGTTTTACTTTAAGTAGTATTTTTTATGCCACAGATTTGCAATTGCAATCAGATTCAGCTCTGAGCTTTGACAGGGCCACACGAACCCATGAATATGCCTTGATCTCAGCAATTGCATTGCAGCTTTGGCTGTTTATTCAGGGTCTTTGCCATTTATCAAGTGTTTTACACATCTTGATGCTGCCAAACAATATCATGAAGTCTGAGAATCACCAAACAGGTCAAGGATTGAATAGTGGAGAAGTTGAAGCATGTTTTGAGCGCTGTTCCCATTTGAACCTGGGAACGGTAAAGGACAACTACAGAGACATTCTGCTGAAAGGACAATTATTAGTTATGAACTCCACGAATCTGGTCTTCAAAGAAAAGTGGCTTGAAGAAAGTCATTGTTAAAAGAAAGCCATAAAAACTCCTGTTTGTAGTTTGCTAAAGCCCTTGAAGAGAAGGCATCAATCGTGAAATAGGGTTTTGTGGCGGTGGGAGATCACAATTCAATTTTTTTTTAAATTTTTTTTTTACTTGCATGCAATTTGCTGTGTGGGAGAAAACTCTGCATGTAACCCTGAACCAAACCATCCCCACAGTAGAACAAAATACAAAAAATGGTGACATCGGGACTGTCTTCTTTTCACTAAATTAAAGCGGCAATTAAATTAAATTGCCGCTTTAATTTAACTGCAAAGTACCAAGTTTTCCTTCAACTTCGTAATAACAGACTATTATTTGTTGACCAGGCAAATAAAATCCAAATGAACCGCGTGACAAAATGTAGAAATGTTCAAGAGGAGCGAATACTTTTGTAGCACATTTTGACAGGAAGCTTTTTGAGGCTCACTTCGTTTCACTGCTAAAAGCAATCATATGCCAGGAGCATGTTTGGCAATCTAACGCTGCATTTACCTATTTATAATCTGACTTTCCCTCCTGTCCCTCTCGACATCAGTCTGTGGAGAGATTACACATAGGTGTGAAAAAAGAGGGCGTCCATCTCTGACATTTACCAAAAAAGTCTGATTAAAGGTTGGGCTCCGCTGAATGTGACAAGCGTGGACTTCTTTGGTCACTCACTTTGAAGGTTAGACGGTTTGTTAAGGCTCAGCCTCGATGGAGGCCAGAGAGGAGAAACGGATGAGACGGAAAGAATGGAGGAGCGGTGGAGGGAGGGCAGGGGGGAGAGGATAAAAAGAGCTCCGATCTCTAAGAGGTGACATGATGAAAGCATCAGGTGTTAGGTGAAAAAGCTCTTTGGAGAGGAAGTAACGGACCAGAGGGGACCTGAAACCACAACACCTGTAACCAAATGTTTACCCACCTTGCGCTCCGACTAGATTACCCGCATTTCAGGAATGACACACGGGCAAACACGCGCATGCTTATGTACACACGCTAAAAACATTAGTATTGATTCATGTGATTGCTTATCAGGCTGAGTGCTCTATTCACTATTGACTCGAAGGGATGTAATCAGCGGAGACTGTTCTGGCTGCTGTGGAACACACACATGTACACACACACACACAGAGCACTTAGGGCACACGAACGGGAACCCATCAACGTGTTTTTAATCAGACAGGGATTACAGGCTTGTTCCACCCCTCCCAAAAAAAAAGAAAAAAAACAACCTGTGAAACATTTTGCGTTATGAACACATGTGATGACACAAACACAGACTCACACTCATCTAATCAGATTTCACAGGCTGGGGAGGTGTTAACTAGGTTTTACGGAGAGGTCGATGCCGTACCATCAATTTCAGGCCTTCCTCCTCCTCCTCCTTCTCCTCCTCCTCCTCCTCCCCTCTGTCTCTATCTTCTGTCCGATGAGAGGCTTGGACGCTCAGGAGGAAGACACGGTGATGGCTGCTTTCTATTAAAGCACATCTGTCGAAATGCGTGCGCTCACAGGTGGGAGTGTGCGCCTTGTTTGTGACCGGAGAATAAAGATCAAAGCCGAGTCGCGAGAGAGCCAACGAGTGCCGTGCACGTGTGCGTGCGCGCTTACAGAAATTTGGTCAGGATGGACAGAAGCAAGAGAAAGGGAGAGACACAAGTGGAGAATAAACATATTAGAAAGGTGCTAGGATTGACGGATTGCAGCCTGGGGGAGGGGAGGGAGAGGTACATCTGAAGCATAATGGTGCCGCCGGAGAGCCACATTTCCAGATGATGTGAGAGATAGAGAGAAGGAGGTGGAGGCCTGGAGGAAATTGATGGAGGAAAGCGAAGAGCCAGGGGAAAGAAAGCGGAGGTGCAAGGAGCAGAAGATGAAAAGGCAGATTGCGAGTGTGTTTGAAACAGGGAGAGAAAAGGGTAAGGGGAGATGATGGGTGGGCGATTGCGCTGTTAGGTCCAATAGGACTGTCATCCTTGAAGCTGGTAGGAATTGGGGGTGGAGGGGGGGGGAAATATCTAAAACTAATCTCCTCTTGTGTTGTCTATTCCTCCACGTTTTTCATCTCTCCCCTCTCATCCGTCATTCAAATTCCCTCCACCCTCTCTGACATGTTTCCCCTTCTTCTCTCTTTCCGACTCTCCAGCTTTCATTTCCTGTTTTGTTCTTGGAATTTGCATTTGGATGAATCCATCGACAATCACATGTACTCGCTGTGACCGGCTCAATATGAACAATGATTGGGCTGAAATTGACATTGAGAGGCAGCCAGGTTTTAATTGATTTTTCTACCAGGCGTTTGAAGGACCCCCGTCTCTTCCAAAATGCCAGCTATTTAAATAATCATTAAACTGAATAAAAGTGCTGAGGGTTTTTTTTGTTGTTGTTCTTTTGGAGCAACAATTCTATATTTGAAGGATACAGTTTATTACAAGAAATTAGAAATGCATTCAAATGTAAATTTATTCCAATAAATTGTTTCAAAGAAGGGACAGAGATTACACTGGGAGTGATACATTTCACATGTGTATTTCTCTCAATTTTAATTATTAGAAAATGTAACTAATACAGATCAAAATTAAAGTTTGTTTGGAAAAGCGAATGTCATAAATAAAGACAAATTTAAAAGGGGGGTGGGGGGTTAACAAAGAAATGTTGTAGCATGGGAGCACACAACCATCTAGAAGACCTCTACAGTTATCCATCAAACACCATTGACAAGGAGGATAAGTTTTCCTAAAGGTGCGCTGTCCAAGCATAAAAACGGAAAGTTAAGTAGAAAAAACAAGTGGGGTAAACGTTAAGTAGTAAAATAGAACTTTTTCGAATTGAATTACAAAAATAGATGCACTTTTCCGATACTGTCATTTCCTGTCCCATGTTCACCTTCAAACACTTTCACCATCCGCCGCAGCCTTCGCCGGCAGCGTACCGAACGACTCTGCCACATAAACAAGCTGATTTGCAGGCGATTCTGTTCTCTCCTGTTCTCATTTAATAAAGTGCTGTTATGCTATTGTTACAGCGGGAGGGAAAACATGAAAAAACACCCAAAGCTACTCAGACGCAGCACGCTGCTGACAAATCACACCAGTTATTGCTGTGTGCATGCCGTTACTGCTCAGCTCGGCGAGTCTGCGTTTGCAAGCATGTGTGGCTTGCATGTGAAGTTTTGCTCTTTTGTCCTCCTGAGGTTGCCTTGGCAGGCTGGCAGGTGCAAACGATGGGGAGCGACTAGGAAACTGGCACTGCCAGGGATTTAGCAGATGGCCTTTCACTCACGAAGCATTCTCCCCCTTTGGTCTTCACTTTCTCCCACTCCTTGTTGAACATCTTACAGCTTCTGCCTCTGAGCGTCTTTGGCTGTGTGTCTCGGCGTGTCTCAGGTTTGGGACGTCGTTTTGTTTGGAATCTAATGATCCTGCGGCCGATCAGACATCTCCTTTTCTGATTTGCTGCAGGCTTCGGTTGCACGCCAGATTCCTGTGTGTCTTTCTGTCTGCATCTTTTTTAATGTGGGAGTTTTGGAGACAAGTCGACATAAATTTGTTCCGTCTTTGACCGAGGCACATTTTTAAAATGGTTTATCTACTTTGTTTCCTAAATTTTTTAGCTGAGGGATAACTTTTGATTGAGCTGCATATTGTTCAGCAGGGTCAAGAAATGAAAAGAAGTGCAAAGGAAAAATTGCCCAAAATCTGATTCATATTAGTTTTTGTCAGACATGTTCATATTCCAATTTTTAGTACTCCCTGGTTTCACCATTTTAAAAAGAATAACATCCTTGAACTTTTCCAAAGGTTTTTTGTTTTTTTTCTAACAAACTGCAAAAGTATTTCACTGGGATTTCATGTGTAACACAAAATTGTGAAATTGAACCAAAAGGACAGAGAATTTTTCTTGCAAATAAAAATTTTGACATTTAATTCAAGGGGACACATCCAGAAGTTGCAGGACCACTGCTCTAGCCACGTAGGGCTCTAGGGTTAAGGTGGGGGAAACCCTGCTTTCAGCAGGCAGGAGAGTCTCGCACAACCCAGTCACAATCCCAGTTGTAAAGCACTTTAGACAAACACATCTGAATTATTCCTAATTCTTCACATTGCCACAGTTACACAACCAAACACTGTGGATCGTGGTTCTCCTTTGCTCGTGCCCCAAGAGGTGTGGGGACGACCTGGGGGCCTCTGACGGCAGCATTGGAGTGGCTGGGGTCTGTTGTAGGGTGCTGCTTGTGTAAAGTAATCATTTCTACCATACACTCTGACCACCCACACACACACACACACACACATATTCACACGCACTGACACACATATAATTAAATGGCTGAAGGTCAGACAAACACGGGTTACTGTTTCATCAATGTGGCCTGCCCACTTTGAAGGCCACTTTCTTGATTTAATAAAGTAAATTATGCAATTAGAATACCTCTTCACGCCTTTGTAGAACAAGTCTGCCCTGGGACACGTAGGGCAGGCAACCTTCTTCTCTAGATGGTATGCCTGAAATGCCAAAGACAGGATGCATTAAAAAATAAAAATAAAAAAGCTTCAGTGGAGAGTCTAAACATGACATCTGACTTCTGAGCTTTTCCCCTGCTGTACTACATAAAATCACAATAAAGTACATCAAAAGTTGTGGTTGCAAAGCCACTGTATCTATTATATAAACACTCACTGAGACGTTCTTTCATTGGAGAACACGAAAACGGCTGAGGGAGAAACATACAAAGCAAAGTAAGTCATCAAAAGGCTGATAAAAATAACGTCAGACTTCTCAGTCTCTCTGACAGAGAGTGCTAACTGCTCTAGTTTCTTTACACATTAACAAGTCTTGTTCATGAGTTTGTATGTTTGTGCGTCTAAGCTCTTTTACCTCAGCAGCAGCTGCCATGCAGCCCACGGTTATTCTTAAAAACTTCATGACACAAACAAGGAAAGGCAGACTGAAAAGGGGGAAGCTTGCTAATGAAAACATGCCTTTGAAAAGAGAGAGAGAGAGAGATAGAGAGAGAGAGAGAGACAGAGAGAGAGACAGAGAGAGAGACAGAGAGAGAGAGAGAGAGATTCGTTAGGGGGTGAAGGTAAAAAATTTACCAATTCATTTTGTTCCCTTTAGGTGGTGTTGGTGTGTTTGCTTGATAATGGCACTAATAACGACTTGGCAGCTAAAAAGATCCCATGTTTACAAATTCAGAAACAAAACAGGCCAGTGTTTAGAGGTGTGTGCGCGTGTGTGTGCGCATTTACTTAATGATGGCAAGGTGCGTGTAATGTCATTAGCCAGATTTTGTGTGTGCTTGCTTGAACGATATGGTGTTTTCAATTAATGCGGCTAAGCTGCAGGGTGTAGCTAAATACAGCTTTGTCTGCAGAATGCCTTGAAAGTAGCTAAGGAACAGCGCAATGATAGCAGGTGCAGAACTTTTTCTCCACACATGCTCTACGCAAATGAGCAGCTGCTGCAGAAAAATGGATCAAATGTCCGGCAAACGTCACGGGGGGGTGGGAAGTGAAAGTAATTTGTCTGCTTCTTGTAAACGCATTCAGACGGACGCGTTACTTGACCTAATCAAGATGCGTGGGTGTAAGTAGCGTTAGAATCATTAGGTAAATTAGTTTCACACTGACTCCCATGCGCAGATCAAATATAAAGATACACTTCAATTAATGATGCAGATCACATGCTCCTCCTGGCTTCCTTCTGTCTCCTGCCATTTTGACCTTTCAACCAGGTTGTTAAAACTTCTACTACGCTACACCAATTACCGCAACGTAGCTCCTCTCCCTGGCCCCGTTCCTCTTCCTCCTTTCTTAGCTTTACCACTCACTTTAATGAACGGCTTCCAAATGAAATGTTTCCAAACAGGGTGTTAATGAAACATGGACAGATTTATTAGTCATAAGTCTCCAGCTAATCATTTCCCCTTCCTAATAATTAGGCTGAGCTGAGTAAATCTTTTTACACTGTGGTCAGAGAGTGCTGAACCGGAGCCAGGACGGAGATCGAGGAGGCCGGGAAAAGAAAGCTCACTCACTTCTGATCCGCTCACTTAAATCACCCTGACTTTTTGTTACTTTTCCTTTTTTTTTTTTTTTTGTATTTGCAAAGCTCCTCGGATTCCACGTTCGGCCTTTTTAGCACCCGAGCAGCAAACGTGCTTTGTTTTTTTCAGGTGATGAAGAAGGCTTAATTTTGCCGTGGAATAATGAGTGAATTAAAGCCATTGATTTCATTCCTTGTAATTATTTTTGATTCAATGGCTTGATATTAAATGGAATAACCATTTTCATGAGTAATGATGAGAGCAGATAACCTCAGCAGGGCGCAGCGGCGTGTTTGTGTGAGAGAGCGCGAGGCGAGAGCGATGGAGAAAGTAGGGTAGATGTGTCAGTTTATTGTGTCGTACTGGAAGGGTGACTAATGATTAACTGATTCCATTTTTTCCCCCCCGGTTATTTTGATTAGCGGCAAGAAAATAACGTAGACAGACAGGAAATGAAAGAGGGGGTGGGGGGGGGGCAGATTTTTAGAGGTGGGAAGAAGAGAGGGAAGGAAAGGAGGAGGTGAGGACAGAAGGCGGGAAAGAGGACAACAAAGGAGTTCTGATTTCGCAGTATTTGTCAGCCAACACAAGTCAGAGCTGGGGCGTGTTGTGTCTGTCAGGTTAGGCAGGAGACAAGTTGAGAGGGAAGCAAAATCAGCCTCAGAGCAGGTCAGCTGATGTTTAAATGAAAAATACAAGCAAAGGAGAAAAACGGCCAACGTTGTCTCTCGTGCTTCTTTAGCCATGCAGACTGAAGAATGAAATATGTTACATTTTGTCTTTATCAAATTTAATCAAATTGTATTTTAAATTGGCAGCAAGTTTCTGTTCTCTTTAGTTAAAATATTTAATACGAATATCATAGAGTTCCTCCCAAAGGTATTCAGATGCAATGTACTACTTCATACTACAACCACAAACCTCAGTGTGTTTTATTGGGGTTTTAAGGAACCAACATGAACTCTATTCTCAATTAGATTTAAGTTTGGACTTGGACTAGGCCATTTCCAGCACACAAATATGCTTTGACCTCTAGCAGTCTATTGTAGCTCTGGCAAAGCAGAGTCACTTTCTCTTTTTTTTTTTTTTTTTTTTTTTTCCCAAGTAACTTGCCACCATCAGTGTTTGAGTGTACATGTGAATGGGTGAAACACTGAATGTAGTGCGAAGCGCATTGGGGTCCTCTGGACTTGATAAAGCGCTGTGTAAGTACAGACCATGTTGGGGTGGTGAGTCCTGGGCTATTTGCAGCGTTAGCTTTCAACCACGCATAAAGGCAAAAGGTTAATTAATGCTGATATAATGAAACGATAACGTCAGATGACAGATTAGATGTGTTTCTACTGAAATTACATCATGCACAGATGGAATGTTCACTAGCTGCCTTGTAAAGGTGACTGGTTGCACAAAGGTTTATTGAAGAGTATCAAAGTCAAGGGAGTTTAATACAAATGTGCACCAAACTTTTCACTTTTTAGGTCTAAGCTGTCTATAATTTCCATTCACTTCACAATTATTGGCTACTTTGTGTCGATCCGTCACATAAAATCCCCCCCAAAATATCCTGATGTTTGCAACAAAATTGTTTTACTTCTGTACGGCTCTGCCTCTGATTTAACAGCACAATCTTTATCTTATGAGAAAATACACCTCAAGCTCTACACCGTCTTAATTTTTCACATATTTGAGAGCTGACAACATTGCTTGGGCGTTGATGGAGCCATCACTTGACAACAGAAACGGAAGTTCATTATCTACTCCGCGTTCACGAGGTTGACCCCACTGGGTCGAGACTTCTTCCCAGTGTCAAGTTAACTGAATAATCTCAATTGTGCTTTTGAGTAAATCTGGTGCTCGTCTTATGATGGACTGGCAAACTGCCCGGGATGCCTCCATGATTTCTGGGTAGTGCTCACTGGGACGAGATCCAGCAGCTTCCTGTTATCTTAAACTGGAGTAAGTGGGTAGGAACATGGACTGAGAGTTGCAGTTTTATGAGGTGGAGTTAATGAAGGTGTAATTTTAAATGCTTGTTCAGTGGCTTGTTTCATCCTCTGCAGTTTCTTGCAACAGTGACAGTAAAGGCACTGTATCTTCAACGCTTTAGAAATGTAATGGTGTCCTTCACTTATTGTTCCTAAACACTGAAATACTTTTACTTGAATGTAATAGAAAGTAGAGCAGGCTTGTAAAGAGAAAGGAAAAGGATGTCTCTTTTTTTGTAATTTTACAAAGTCAAATAAAAAAAATGTATGGTGTTCATTTGAATTCATCCATTTTACTCTGATACCCCTAAATAAAATCTACTGCAACAACTTGCCATCAGACATCACCCGTTTATATGAAATCCCAAGAGGTTTGCTCGGTAATATTAAGAGTATAAACAGCATAATGAAAACCAAGGATCATGGATAAAGTTGAAACAACATGAAAAGCTTTTAACATAAAGCAACAGAGTTTTGTTTAATCCACTAACTGACAATTTGTAGTAGTAAATGTTTATTAAACATCAAAACGAGGAGACTTATAAAAATACCAGGAGGGGAAACGAGCGCAGAGCAGTCACAGGGAAGAAATAAGACAGTAGGATCCAACAGAGAAAGACTGAGAGAGGGGGGCTTCATACAGGGAATCCTGTTTACTGGATGAGAAACAGATGACTGATTGGAACTGGTGTGAAGTAAGAGCAGGGAGCAAACAGGCAGGCTGAGGGTCGTTCTCTGCTAATAAACTTTAATAAACTGAGGAGGAAGTATACACTGAATGGAAAGGGCTTCACACTAATAAACTCAGAAACGCACCAAGAACACAAAAAGTATGAATGAACGAGCTAGGGGAGGCGAGAGCTAAGCTGAAATAAATCATCAAGGAAATGTTCAAAGTACAGACAGACAAAAACCAAACATGACAAGTACGGTACAACTGCAAAGCAAACAAGACCTGGGGTGACTAAAGTTTGGTCTGGGAGTCATTTCTGTCCCCTGCTCTGATTTCATAATGGCGGTCAACACAAATTACGATTTTGTTTTTATTTTTAATGTCCTAGTCTAAGTCCAGACTAGATTCAAATCCAACCAGATTTGAAACATTGATAATGTATGTTCTTTTATTCTTTCCATCCAGTCTAACTGAGCCCAACAAAAATAGCAAAAGGAACGCTGCAACAAAAGATTGTATCAGGAGGGCTCAGTACAAATTCTCCCACTTTACAGTCAATCATTCAGTACTACAAGTTGGTGCATCACATGAACACATAATAAAATTTAGAGAGGTCTGTGGTTCTATTGAGACAAAATGTTAAACAGATTCGAGAACATAAAAAGCTTTTAAAAAAAACATAGTAGATGCAGGAAAAGTGCTCCGTTTCTCAGAGAGGGGATTCTTTACCATACTTTTTCTTCCCTCTCATTTATTCTTTCTCTTTTCGCTTTCCCTTCCCAGGGCTGAGTTATGTACTGATTATGTTGTACTTGCCCTCTGTCCTTGTTAATACTCGATTTACACAGCTCATATTTGACATCTACATCCTTTTTTGTCTCACCTGTCCCTATTAAGATTTAACATCCCTTGTTTTTTTTCTCTACCTATTGTGCTATATACCCTCTCACACTTCTACTCCCCCCCCCCTCTTCCTTTTAACTTGCAGCTCTTGTTGTCGCAGCACAAACACTGCCTTGCCTCACTTTCTGCCTGCGTCTCTTATGGTACCCTTGGAGTTTCTATTCCTATATCTGCCTCTCCACCCCTCCTTGCTCCTCCCTCCATCTGATTGCTTGTTAGTTGGTATGCAGCCTCGAACCCCCATTGCGCGTTCCTTGCCTGTCATCACTCTCTTTCTCCCTCTCCCTCTCGCTCCTCATCCCTTTTCCCAGCCACTCATGTCCACTCTTTATAACAAATAGGAGGGAAAAACAGTCCCTCCTGGGACAGCAGATACAGCCTCTTTAAAGAGGATAAACAAATTGCAGTAAACATAAAAGGAGAATAGACTTTTTTTTGGAAGAGGGGATACTTTGCTTAAATGGGGAAACTTAAGAGAGATAAAGAGCAGTGAGACAGGATGGAAAAGAAAAGGAAAATGGAGGAGGGGCAACAGTAACGATAATATATGGACGGGGGCTTGCTAGTGGAATGACAAATGGGTCTCAAGTGACGGAGTATTATATTAAAAAGTAAATTGATATGCAAATGTGGAGTGTGTGGCTTTTGGAGGACAGGGGTAGCCTGTTGTCCTCTCTGAAGTAGAACAGAGGCAGAGAGAAAGGTGAGAGCTGGGATTCTGATAGCGATACAGCGGTCCAATAATGTGTGTGTTTTTGTCTCATCGGTGCAAGAGTGTGTGCTTTACATCAGGGTCGGATGTATAGCATGTGTGGTGGGGGGAGGAGGAGTGCTACTTTATGTGAAGCTGGGTGATGACTAAGTTTGGCGATAATTTCTCCCCCCGTCGATGGTGGTGTTCATACCACGCAACAGGTGAAAGCTGGGTAGAAATGGAGGAAATTCAAGAGTGTATGTATGCCGACACAGAAATAACTCTTCTGAATGGTGGATTTTGGAAGCAGTTGTGGATTACTTCACCGATTAATCCCCACAATTAACAATTAATTGTGGGTAATTACAACAAATGCTTAATGTTTATTAAGATATCCATTAAGAAAAAGTTCAAATTCTCAAGAAAAAATGAATCTTCGACGTGTAACGCCTTGTGACCAGTTATGTGGTCAAAGCTCGACTGGTAAGCGTAGCTAAATATTTAGCAGCTCAAAGGGTAATGTTAGCGGCAGTGAAAAAAAAATAAAAAAATACCTCGTGTGACACACAATCAGTACAACACTTTAACATGATTGTACCAACTTCCTCTTATATATAATTCTGTGGAAGAGGTTCAGTGAAGTTTGATCATGTTGTTATAGCATAAAGTTCAAACTGGCAGTCGATGACGTTTGAGTCCTTCTCTGATCTAACCAACTGCTTGTTCTGTTTTCTACATTTCACAAACATATACTGAACCTGTTTCTGACAAAACAGGACTGTGCAATTGAAATAAAAAGTTTTTACTTCAGGCACATTTCAATAGCTGGGTGAAATCTGCTTTAATAGCCCATCATGAGGCTTTATGTGTACTGTAAGACGACACTGAGTTAAAGACTCGTATGCCAAAGTCAAAAACATCAACGCAAGTTAACAAAGTTATTTTTAGCTAGCTTAAGGTACTAAATAAGCTAAATACAATTAATAAGGCTAATAATTAAACTCATTGAACTGATTTTTAGTAAGTCGCGTAACTTAAATGTAAATTTGAACGGGCTTAAAAGAGTAGAACACAGTTTTAATTTTGATGTTCTGAAACTTGCTGTAACCTTGTGCACAAGTAAGGAATAGAAATAGGAAAATAAGTACGTATATTGGCGGAAAACGATCGCCGCATTGTCCTCCTGAGTCCAATTCTACTGCGTTTAACAGATGAACCGAAGGTCAGCTGCATTCAGTTAAAAGTATTAAATAGCTGTTTGGAGCGTATACACCCAGACGCAGCTGTCGAGGGAAACAAAAAAGCATGTCCGTGTCAGATTTTGCACCATGTTTAAGACTGCTGCGTTAATGAGTCATGACACTTCTAACTGGAGAGGAGGAATGAGCTGCTCTCTAATTACTATGGAAATGTGTTCATTTCCCATCAGACACACATATACATATGCAGCCATGCACTCAGTGAGTCACGCACACACATTAACACACCCAGCAGTGGCGGAGGGTAGAGGTGGGGAGCTGTTTCCGACAGGTTTTGCAGAACATGTGCATGCATACGAGTGTGTGTGTGCATGCGTGCGTGCGTGCGTGCGTGTGTGTGTGTGTGTCTTTGTGTACGACTTTGCCTCCCTTGGGGGTTCTCACAGTCGGAGCAGAGGTGTCACCCATGTCCCCATTCCCCATATGTTTTAACACACATGGCCCAGAGCACTGAGTATATGAGAGTGGAAGTCAAGGGGGTAATGATAGTCCCTTAGTGTTTGGCTAGCTTGATCTCAGCTGATAACCAGGTGGGGCCAAATGAGCCCTTCTTAAGAACATTATCCCCCCCCCGCCTCTTTATCCTCAGACACCAACCAGCAGTCTCCACCATTATGCACATGTGCCTGCATGTGTGTGTGTATTCCCAATGCAGCTTATTGATGTTAGGGCTACAGCAGGCCTTCAGCTGTGTAAAGTCAACAGAAGAACTAAACACCAAATGAGTGAGTGCTGCTGAGCATAGTAAGACCCCAGATTTTCCTCGTTTCTGCTCCGCCATCTCGTTCTCAGTCAGAGCAGGCTCCTCCATCTCCTCCGTTTTTCTTCTGTCCATCTTCATCTCATTTCTCCGCTCTTTTTCCTTATCAAATCTTTGCTCTCTGTCTCGTTCAGTCTCGGTTTTCGCTTCTGTCCTTCTCTCTGCTGATTTCTTAAATCACATACTGTGTGTACCGTAGATTCCCAGTTACCCCTGGTCCTGAGCCCAATTCAATTTATCTTCTCGAAGGACGGGTATACTGACTAGATGCTTTGCTCCCGGTACCAGGAGACCTGCAACCTTAAACTGGCTGTCTGCGGATTCGTAAAACAAAATTACCTTTTAGAAATAAAGAATAAACCACCAAGTAAGCACTAGTGGCAAACAAGCGTCTTTTACTTCTACTCACTTTATTTAAATAGTGACAATTCAAAAAACACGTCATCTCAAAAGAAGTCTATTCAATCCAGTCATGGAGATTCAAAGTCCAGTAAATACTTTTCAAACGGATTCTGCTTATAAAACAATACATTTAAGTTTAGCTTACCATTCACATTGGCTAAAGAGTTTTCTATCCAAGGAAAACCAACAGATTGCATTGAGTCAATGACTTGTAGCAATAACTCCTCCTGGATCATATAGCGATAGTAGACAATTGTTTGTGTTTCCGTTGACTTGAGTGCAACTTGAGTCATTATCCTTCTTGTCTCGTTGCTCTTTTGTCATATTGTTAGTTTAAACTGTTTTCTGTTCCCTAAATAAAAAGGACGAGACAAGCAGCAGTAAGCTAGTGCATGTTTTACATTCATGCTTTCTTAAGAATTTAAAGCAGATCCCTAAATCTTAGAGGTTTCTTGTTGTTATTTCACTAGCTGATTATGCGTCTTAGCAGTGTTTGACACAGAAGCTGCAAAAAAGCAGAGATAAAAAAAAAAAAACAGACATACACACAAACACACATCCTGGCAATGGTCTGCGGAGCAGAATAAGTTAAACACATCATCACAGCTGCACTGCAGGATTTAGTTGATCAATTTGTCAGTATTTCTGTATTGATCTTTTGATTGACCCATGCCCAAAGGCGTGCACGAGTGTGCAGTAGCAGGTGAGCAGCACACACTAGTGGGTCTGTGTTTGATGATCGTGGTTAGACTGGTAAAACAAAATTTGTTTGTTTTTTTTTGTTTTTTTAATACACAAATTTGTGGCACAAACATTCTTTCTCTTTAACATCACGAGTGCATCACGAGGTCAGGGAAAGGTAAAACGAATGATTCAAGGAATTTTTTCTTCTTTAAATAAACAGTCATAAAAAGTCCTTTTTTTTTCATTTTAAACCAAAACAGCTAAACACAAATAGTTTGAAGCTTTTTATTAACCTATTCACACTGAAAGTATCGCATAGAAAGAGAAAACCAGCACCAAAAAAAATGTAATCCAGAATACGTATCTGTCAGTCAGCTTCCACTTTAACCATTACCTTACCATCCTTTGAAAAAAAAATTTTTTCTAGCTTTTAGCTCATTACAGGGTATTCTTTGATTTAGCTGCAACATGACCTGAACTGAAACCCAACTCAAATTGGCGTCAATCACAAATTACCTTCCTCTCTTGAAGTCTTATTTCAGTTTTAAAAACTGAATAGAACAAAGACGTATGTATGTACAACCTGAAAATACTGATGTAGAAAAAATATTTGTAGATTCAGGAAGCGTGATTCGTTAGTGTTTTTGATCTATAGTTTGGGTAAGAGCCGCATCACGCAATGCTACAACATATAAAACATGATGTAGTATTGCATCATGTGCAAACATCTAAGTGGATTTTCAGTCTTCTCAAACTGCTTTTGGCTGGAGAACTGAAATTACCCTCTAGGCTGAAAACGCAACCATGCATTTCTGTTTCAGACACTGTGGATACATAAAGGCCAAGCAGGACCCCGACGAAGAAAAGATGCAATTCCAACATGGCCGAGGTAAAGACACAAATGCGTTCGCGCTCTCATGAATAAATGAAGGAACGGTTTCTTGGTGACATTCATCTTAAAACCAGACTTTACACCCACTTGAGATGAATCAGTTCCGTGCTGCATGTGGAGCTTAGAAGCATCTGACTGAGGGAGGAAAAGCTTGATGTGACGACGCTGCGCAGAACAACTTGACTCTGTTTGTTTACAAGAGCACTACTTTTTTTTTTTTTTTGTAGCTGATCATAATTGAGTTACAGAACGAGGCCCCGGATCTCTGAGTGCGCAGACTTCGCAGCTCAATCAAAGTCATTGTTTTTCACAGAATCTTATATAAATGTCTTCTGGCAGAGTGCTGCTCCATATGGGCTCCTATTAAAATTATGACTCATTTTAGCACCATTGCTGATGAATTGTCTAATTGTGTTATTATGTGTTACATCATATGGAGAGCGTCAAAAATAAAGCTCCAGTTTCAACAAAGTGGGGCGACCTTGTTTGAAAAACGCAGGATTCGTGATTTGCAGCAGCAAAAAGCTTTTTTCCCTACGTGTGTAACATCGATCAGAAGTTTTATAAACTGTACTACGGATGATTTTTATCTGGGAAGTAAGTAATGTCTATGTTTTTCTCTCTTTTTCCTCCAATGCAGTGAAGCTTCCAGGCAGCAGAACGTACATCCATCCTCACACCTACGAAGACCCAAACCAAGCTGTCCGAGACTTTGCCAAAGAGATAGATGCTTCCAACATTCGCATAGAAAGAGTCATTGGAGCTGGTGAGTTGGCGCCGAAGCATTGAAGAATTTCTCAGAAATCTGTTCAACATTACCATCAATATGTGCATGCTTTTTTACTTTGTGAGCACATGCAGTCCCTCTCAGAACTGTTCACTGCCCAGACCTAAATTCAACTGAGAATCTGCTCCCGGATATTAGAGTTACTGCACACAGACGCTTTCTATCTAATCTGAGTGGATTTGAGTTGCTTTACAAACTAAAAATGGTCAACAATTTCACACTTTACATGCGCAAAACAAGTTTGGGCATACTCTAATAGATTTTGATACCAGTTTACTTAGCAGTTTAATAAGCATTGTGTCTTGTAGAGTATTTTTAAAACCGTTGCCTATTTTACCTCTACAATTAGGCATTACTATGTGTAGTATTTTATTTATTTATTTGCCTGAAATGTCAATAAACAAATGTTTGTGGTTGTTATAGGACACCCCCAAACTAAAATGTCCTTTCATAAGCAAACATTTAAGGACTTTGTGTATATGTACAATGTTAAACGATTCATTCTGAGATTTGATCTTTCTTTTGTGTGTTTGTGCAGGAGAGTTTGGGGAGGTGTGCAGCGGCCGCCTGCGTGTTCAGGGGAAGAGGGAGATCTACGTGGCCATCAAGAGCCTGAAGGCCGGATACTCTGACAAACAGAGGAGGGACTTCCTGTCCGAGGCGTCCATCATGGGACAGTTTGACCATCCGAACATCATCAGGCTGGAGGGTGTCGTCACGAAATGTGAGTGGACACGTTAAAAAAAAAAAAAAAGAAAGAAAAATCCCTGTTTCTTCATTATGCTTTTTTTTTTTTTTTGTAACCAGATTTTGGTTGAATCATGCAAAGCGTTCAATTAATTCCTCTCCGTACGAGTGGGTGTGGGTGTCTGTCTGTCACATACCTGTTTGAAACACAGTAGATGTGTCATCGATGTGAATAAGAGCTGACCCTGGAATCAGATAAAAGCCCCATTACCATGGCAACACAGCGGTGACGCATGGCACGGCAGCGTGCACGTGATGTAACTGTCCACCACTCAAATGGCCACTTGCTTACTTCACATGATTGTGTTTGAGCAATTAGAGTGAGCGTGTGTGTTGCTGATGCAGGTGAGACAGACGCAGGCCTGGTTCAACAAGATAGCCTGATTTGTTATCGCTGCTCTCTCCAGCCATCCTGCTTTCATGCCGCTATCTCGGACTCCTGCTTTCTCTCCCCAGTCAGAGTCCATCTAATCGTCTCATTTGGTCTCTCGTTTTCTCTCTCTGTGTCTCTTTCCGTCTATTTTTTTCCCCCATTTTCACTTTATCGTTCTGTTTCTTCTGCATTCTCAAATCTAGACATGCTAAGTTGGCAACATATGAAATGTACTTGTCCTGTTTTGCATAATACTCAATATTGGTTCTACAACTCGCCCAGTTACAAGAAAACACTAAAAATATGGTTTTATAAATTGGTATTCCTGCCAACTGAAATCAGAAACAGCAGAAATCCAAGTTTCGTTTGATTCTTAGCAAGAAAAAAGCAGCAAATAATGATAGATCTGAAATTATAGCCGTCATTTTGTGGCTCCCATTACACCCACCTCACATGATAGCCTTTGCAAAAAGCAAGCATGGGAGTTAAAATGAGAAACGTATTGGGTAGTAAATCTAAAAAGACAGCACCACTCTGTGTTCAGGGCTGGAATGTAACAAAGAACATTTCCTGAAGTACAACTTTAAAGGACCAGAGTTTAAAAAATCCCGCTATATAATTTTATTTTTCTTCCCCACTTCAAACCACAGAATCATTCTTTCCATTCTCTACGAAGCCTTTGAACACACAGCTTCAATTACTACTTATTTTTACGACAAATGCTTTTGGAGAGCTTTTTAAAACCGTAAAAAAGTCAAAGAAAGTTTCCACATTTTGACTGACATCACTAGCTTGTGCTAATTTTAGTTCCAGTGATGAAACATACAGCACCCTCCACACTTTCCTGCACCTGTAACCACCGGCAACGGCCTGTAATGCAAAACCAGGCAATATTGCAATCAGATTTTTCCATCATTCGTAAATAATACATTAACAATGAAATAAAAACATGTTGTATTTAAATATTACACAAATGTAATAATGATTTATTATATTCGTGTAATATTTAAAAGTAAAACATTAAAATAACTTCCAAAACAAATTCCATTTTGCTAATAAAAAAAATGTGTATTTAATCGCGTAAGATTGCTAAAGGAATGCTGAATGTGAATAACATTTAACTTTAAAAAATACTTTATTTTGCAAGAAGGATTGTTTTGTAAAAACAGTACAACAACTGCACTATGAAAAGCTGCCAACAAATGTACCTATCTGCCTCCAGTGATTTAGCAAGATGTTAAGGAGTGTTATATATCTTTACTTTATTATGATGCAGTTCTCCCTTAAAACATCCCAAAACTACGCAGAAAGAAGTACCACTTGTGTGCGCACATTCGGTCTCTTTAGATTAACGATCTAAAGCACTGTACATTCTCTGTATCCCTGTGCTCTTCCTGTTACTCGGTGTGCGCTGCTCCATCATTCTTCTGATCTGACACCTTGTTATGCAGATGTTTGCGAGAGGATCTAGACGCAAACAAAGAAAGCGGGATGGAGAGAGGCGGTACAAAGAAGCAGGATTTTTGAACACACAGGCAGACAAATGAAGATCCGCTTTTGCCCCCCACCGCCCC
>NW_015113942.1:35372-45694 GCF_001443285.1 Poecilia latipinna | reverse complement strand
CTCCCCCCCCCCTCCTCTGTCACCCAACGCCGCTGCCACACACGCTCAGATCTTCAGTCCTTCACGCAGAAGTGCTCTACGGCGCCCGGGCCAAATAACAAAAGAGCAAACGGATATACGCCTGCATCGACCATGAATATTTATACTCGGGGAAAGTTAATTGGCTGTGTTTTTAGCCTCATGAATATTCAGCAGTGTGTGTATTATGAATGACACCATACTGAGCTTCTTATTAATTCCTTCCTATTGTTTCACTCCCTTTCTTCCTCTTCTTGGAGATATTAGAGAGGCGCGCAACACGTAGACATGTAATTATGGCAAAGTCGCTTGAATAACTCACAAGTCTAATTTGAATCACCAAAATAAATCCAATAATTACTGCGAAGTGCTTGAAGATTTTTTTTTTTTGACAGCAATGACATGGTTGACGGCAGAAACAGCTAAATAACTGAAAAATGACTTGACAAGCAATTTATTTCAGCATAATAAAGTTCTCTGTAGTGTTCTGTGAGTGCGATTATTTTTTTTGTTTGTGCGTCGCCGTTGTTTCTCCATACACAACGAGTGCTTGTCTCCTCTCCACACGTGTCTCTTTGTGTCCCTTCTCACCTGCCTTCACGGCACATTGACGAGCTGATAAAGCCCTGCAGAAACAAATCTCACTAGCAGAGCAGTAATTTCACAGGTCACGGCTCAGGGTGTGCACGTGCGAGCAAAAAGGGGGTGAGAGTTGAGATGGGTCAATAATTCCTTCAGGCCCCTTTTCCCCCTGGCCCCAGCTGGTCCTCTCACACTGCCCTCACTCTAATCAGACAGGCCGACCTGATTGCTCTGGACTCAGGTGTGCTGGATTGGTTTGTGTAGGTGTGAGTAGAAGTAGCCGCCGTAGTAGTATTGGTTTAAGTTGGGCTGGGAGTAATTGCTTTTCTGCTGTGGTGGGAGTAGGAGCTACGTTGAAGCTAGTTCAGCAAAAGCTGGGGAAAAAAAACAAAAAAAAAAAAACGCTGAAGTAGCCCTGGTATGATATCAAGAAGGAGGAGTTAGTAGACTTTTGATCTCACTAGCTGAGATTGAAGTTAAGCGAAAAACATGAGAGCATGAGAACAGTCAGATCTTTCTTGCAATTGCTGACTAGCTTTGTACATGTTGCCGCTTTAATTTTGACAACTTAATCTTTGGTGAGCTAAAAGTGTTTGAGTTTTTGAAGCTTTCTTACTCACCAGCTCACTACAATGACTCCCTTTTGTAAATAAAAGCTTCCAGTCAGAAGAAACATCTTGGTAAATGTAAGTGTTTACCTTAAATCTAAAAATGCCAGGGTTATAATTGAGGCCATATGTGGACTAATCCAACCTGGGCAGAAATGTTCCACTTTGATTAAATACAGTTTGCATCCTGTGTAGCCTTTATTATGTTTATGAAAATATAAAAGCCTAGTTTTTTCCAAAAGTATTGTTCTCATAAAGCCTCCTGAGCTGGATGTATGGCCACTTACCCAATCAGCATACGAAATAAGAAGTTTTGTTAATGGTAGTGCAGAATTAATCTTTTTTTTTCTTTTCCATTTAGATTTTATTGTATTAATAGCAGCTTTAAAATTACATGCAGCCCTTTCAGTCTTTTTTGCTTGTGGTAAAAGGTTTGAAATAACCAAGTTGTAGTAGTTATTGGAGCAATAGTTTTGGTAATTGTGCTGGGATTGTGTATATGCATGAGTCTCTTTTTTAACTGAATTTTCCACTTCCAGCTGCTCTGCTTGTCTGCGTGCATGTGGGTGGGTGAATGTTTTCTGCTTAAAACCTCATAAGCCCCCCAGCCGCTGCCATGTGCAGCTCTAATAACCTACTCCGCTGTCTGTCACCTGATTGTTGCCATTCTTATGCTAATTAGACCACTGCATGCAGAAAAAGTCCCTCTTTTCTTTATCGGGCTTTTTACACATAACGAAAGTGCAGCAATCTGCCCTCATCCGCTCATCCCTGCCCCTCCCCTACCCCCACTCCCCTCACCCTTCTTATCTTCCCTTTATCTCCCCAGTCCCTCATTTCATCCATCCGTCCTTTATGTGTCGTACAATCACTGCAACAATCGGCTCATTTGGAAAACCCTCAATTACAGGACTCAATCTCATCTGACACAGACACACACACACACACACACACGTATGCACACAGTCATTAAAGGGCCGGTCTACAAAGGTGCTATTAAAACTGGCAAAGTCGTGTTTTCCAGGCGTCTTCTGTTTGAAGAAACTAGTGATTGGATTTAACCGCGCGTCTTTGTCCGCCGAACAATAAGCGTCTCAGTGTTTCCTGTCAGAGTGTTTTAAAGTATTCATGCTTTGAATACACGTGGAGATTGGAAGATTGCGAAGCACAGGCAGGAAACGGGACGGAGGAAAAGGTGACGACGGGTGCAGGACGGCGGGAAGAACGTGGAGGGGCGGGGGGGCATGGATGGATGAGATAAGGTACGAGAGCGAGGAGTTGAGAGAAGATGAGGCTTGAGCTTAAATGACGGTGGCACGGAAAGAGAGGAGATGCTGAGGAGACAAACGTGAGGAAATGAGAGGAGGAGAGAAGTAGGAGGAGAGGTGAAGAGAGGAGAGGAGATAAGGTTATTGAGTTTCTGTCGGTCCGTGTTCTCCACAGCCTTACATGGCACTTCCCAGAACAGAGATCTGCCCTGTGTTAAAAGCTTTGTATCATTTAGTCCAGGCCCTTAACATTAATCAATGCAGAAGTTATTTCATTTTCTCATTTGTACCTTGGGCCGCCTCATTCAATAAAGCAGTAATGTGGCCTAGTGGCGCGCGCACAGATATCTACTCGTAATGTAATTGTCTGGATGTATACAGACTCTATCGCTTTCATTTACACTCACACCAACGCGAAGCAAAACCTCCTCTCATAATGTAATTTACTGGACTGCGTGCTTAGTCTGCAGGCTGATATACGCATTCACACATAGGTGCCACTCCTACATGATTAGACCATTATCAAAGGATGGCGGCCTTTTTCTCGACCCTCATGATAAAGGACTGTGACACACTGAAAGCTTCTTTCTTGTCCACTGCATATCAAGCTAAAAGGTAAAACATCAAAACTAGAAATCCATCCATTTTCTGTACACCCTTGTCCCTAGAGGGGTCAGGAGGTGCTGGTGCCTATCTCCAGCTAACGTTCCAGGTGAGAGGTGGGGTACGCCCTGGACAGGTAGCCAGTCTGTCGCAGGGCAACACAGAGACAAACAACCATGCACACACACACCTAGGGAGAATTTAGAGAAACCAATTTACTTGACAGACATGTTTTTGAACAGTGAGAGGAATCTGGAGTACCTGGAGAGAACCCACCATGCACAGGGAGAACATGCAAACTCCATGCAGAAAGACCCTGGGCCGGGAATCGAACCCAGAACCTTCTTGCTGCAAGGCAACAGCTCCACTGTGCAGCCCAACTAGAAATCCACTAAACAGAAATGTGTGGCCCTTTCCAAATCTCAGTTTTTTGTAGAGCATTGCAGTCACCACACAGAAAAGACAAAACAAGCTAATGTAAGCCCTCAGATATCTGCTGCTCCTTCTATCTTTTAAGGCTGTTATCGCTACAGACAGCATGTGTGTCAGAACACACCCAAATCATGTAGCTGTCTAAGCCCAGACAGCAGGATGAATGCGTTTCATTGTCCGTCTCTCTTGACCGTATCCAACGCCTCGAACCCAAAGGCAATATCCAACGTCACCTGCATGTGTGGTCCCCAACACACACTCACACACATAATTGGTTTTTAAGGTATGTTTTATCGTCCCTTTTCCCATTTCATGGGTGTTAACTTTGTACGGCGTTAACATGTGCATGCAATACAAAACACATGTATCCACATTTACCGAACGCCAACGAGCACCGACACGAACCTGCACACACCGACAGGAAAAGCAGCGAGGAGTCGGCTGCCCTCTCAGCCAGCATTAGACCCATCTACAGCTGCATTTGCATACCGAGCACACAAATGTTCTCCCTCTCTAAACAGAGCTCAAATCAGCCTGTCATTATAGCACCATCCGTCCCCTCATGCCATGGCCTGAAACCAGCTCTCTCTCTTTCCTGTATACACACAGACACACACACACACACACACACGCACACACAGAGAGAGAGGCTCTGTGTGGAGATAAATGTGACCAGCAGTCCTCACCCCCAGCAGAAGAAAATCCAATTCTCTTTCACTTTTATCCCTGAGACTAATGTTACTGTCAAAGAAGACACCACCACTAGAGACCAGGCGACTCTGTTTGTGTGTGTGTGTGTGGGGCGTGTGTGTGTGTCTGTTTTCTGCAGTAAGATAGTGAATTCATTTAAAGTGATGTATTGCTGTCTTTACCTACAATCTTACTGTAGGCCTTGGTGGTGTTGTTGCTGCCCGTCTGTGACAGGCGTGTGACCGGCCTCCTCCCTCAAGTCCGTCTGCTCTCCTCTCTCCCTTCTTGACACTTCTTGTTTTTTGTCATTGTTCTCTATTTTTTTTTTCATCTGTTCCTTCATATGTTTTGACTGCCACCTTCTTTCCACATATTTAATTTCTCTTTTTTGTGTGTGTTTTAGCGTTTTATTACATTTTCACTTATGTAGTCGTCATAACTTTCTTTCACTTTTGATTAAAGCAAAGACATACAGCGTAAATGCACGTGTGATTCGTAGTCAGATTCCATCCTGTGTCTTGCGAATTTTAGAAGTGTGACTGTTTTTAACGCACCTTTGATTAATTAGTCACTTTAATTAAATGGTCTTTTTGAGAAGAAAAACCACCATACAAATTCAGTCAATTTATCATTTACTGTGTGGACATAAGAAGCCCAATTGAATTTTGTAATATCCAAGTTGGGAAAACGGTCTGAATTCACTCAAAGTGGCTGATGTTCATACTTAGCAGTGCAGAAAAGAACTGACATGTAATCTCCATGTCAGGATTACAATGAAAAAAAAAAAAGTATGGAAAATGTTTGATTTTCCACACTTGTCTTCCACAAGTATTTTTATGTATTTATTTATTTTTCATTAAATTAGATCACCCCAATCTTGATTTAAAACTACTTACAAGTCCAAGAGGTGTAGATTTTGAAATGAAGCAGATTTATTTCAGTCCCAAGTCACCACAGTGGTTAAATATCCCAGAACTTCACACTGAAAATCAGAGCGTTCCTGTTTGGAGAGTCAAGTCTAGTTATGTTTATTTGTATGGCACATTTCAGCAACAAGGAAGTTCAAAGTGCTTTAAATTACATATAAAACAAGCATGACGCGATAACCAGCTGTGAAACGAGCAACAAAAATCACAGTCATCAGGAATAAACATCATCAAATACACATCAACTGTATTAATCAATGTTTCAGATGCACTCCTAAACACGTAGACTTTTAGCCTCAATGTAAAGGAACTTGGTGTTTCAGCTGTTTTGCAGTTTTCTGGAAGTTTCTCCAGGAAACTGGATGCTGCTTGTCCATATTTGGTTCTGATCCTGGGAATGCTGGGTGGATTATACCTGGAGGAGCTGAGAGGTGTGGAAGGTTAACGCGACGATGGCAGGTCTGTAGTGTGTTTCGGTGCTCAGCCATTCAGTGTTTTATAAACCACAGAAGTATTTTAAAATGTGTTTTCTTTGCTACAGAGAGATTTCTTTCATGTTGGGGAAAATATAAAAAGATCATTTTACTATATCACCAGTTAAAGGCTCATATTGTGTAAATATCCAGAAGATCCTAAAACCTCAAGAACCCTGGAGGAACCTTGACTGTAACAATCTCATCTTTTAACTGAGTGCCAGCCCACTTTTCAAAACCTGCTCTCCCAGACACGTAGTGTGGTGCTCCCTCTACTTCTAATCTAAATAATTATAGAGACCTCTCACAGCAAGAATGCTGGAAAAAAAAAATAATGTTGCTGTTTCACAGAGTATCTAAAGAAATTAACTGAAAAAGGTATCAGCATGTTAGAGCTGTACAGAAACCAGAGTTCAAAGGTTGGCCACAAACGTTAAAAAATGCCATTTGGAGGTTCCATCGCAAAAAAAAAATCTTTTTAGGTCCATTTATTGTCAAATTATTTTTAGCTCTGCTCATCCTTTGTCTTAGTTTAGACCCATTTACAGCAGCACTCCCTGTCTAGACATCCCGTTTCTTTCTTCCTCCTTATGTTAGGTTGTCTCCCCCAGGATTTTTTATTTTTTCCCCTCGCATCATAGAGGTCTGATTTGGGAAATGCGAACTATTCATTATCGGTGACATAGCCTGTGTGTTTACAAGCCGTGCTCCGTCATTTGTAGCTGCACGCCGAGTGTTTGTTTGGTGATTGGCAATGCCTGACTGCGGGGAGGGTGGGGGTCTGGGTGGAGGTAGCTGTAAACCAGGGACAACTGCTGTTTTTGGTGTGTGTGTGTGTGCGTGTGTGTGTGTGCATACGTGTGATTGCAGGTACTTTGTTAATCATTTGTAAGCCTCACCAGATGCCAAGCAGAGGATCATAGGGTGCGGGGTCTGTCACTCAGGCTCCCCTTCATCACCCGCAAAGTTGCACACAAACACACACTGGTGCAGGTGCACAGCGATCAAACCGCAAGTCCCACCAATCCCCCCCACCCCCCTCTTCCCTCGAGGCTGATTAGTATTCATGAGATCTCAGGAGGCTCCCACACACACACACGCACACACACACACATGCACATATATATTGTGGTGGATTGGTCTATTCTAATTATCTCCTGGCGTTTATGGAGAGGGCTGATTAGAAGCTGTCAGTGTGACTGATGACGACACACCACGTTATCCCCCTGAGAGAGGCACGGAGACGAAAAGGGAGAGGATGGTCACAGCTGTGGACTCTGATTCTTTTCCGTCTTTTTATAGTTTGTGCGTTTCTCCCTTGTAACTGTGGCTTATTAACGACCGCCCTATATTGTGCCTCTTTTAGGTAAGCCCGTGATGATCATAACAGAGTTCATGGAAAATGGGTCTCTGGACACTTTCCTGAAGGTGAGTCTTGTCTCGGCAGGACAGAGCGCCGCACTTTCGTTTTCTCTTATGGCAGCATCACGACTCTTTACCCCGAGATAGTTTTTCAGGCTATTATTGAATGTGACTTGAAGTGTTAAAATGGAAAAAAAAAATAAAATAAAAATAAATCAGGCACCACCACTTTTGTTCCCACTTAAAATGTACATGCAATTGTTTCACATGTGGGGGCATATGACTGAAACAGTGTTACTCTATATTTTGAACAAGGTCTCCTCTGTTTAAACCTCAGATATTTAATTGTGTGTGCTCCTGAATGTGTAAGAGTAGACACCACGTTGAGATCCTAGCCTTCAGAAAGAAGATTGTTGACGCTTACAAATCGTGTAAGAGATTTGCAAAAAAAAAAAAAAAATGCTTTACAATGGAGGGATGTTAAAACAGCTACCACATGCTTAGATCAGGCTTTCCAAGTAAGTTTAACCTGACAGCAGACCTAATTATGCTAAAAGAAGTCTCCAGAAACCATAAAATGTCAAACTCTTAACTTAAAAAGCAAAGGATAAATAAAAAACAAGAATTGCTAACTTTTAATGCAGTGATGCCAATTATTATGCTCCAGGTGATTTAATAACTTTTATTTCTTCCCACTCACTGAATAAATGTACTCAAATTAAAGGTTGGACTCTTATGAGTATGAGAAGATGCAGCTGTAATTAAAAAAAAAAGAAAAAATCAATTTACTTTCAGGCTTTTTATGCATTGTTATTAGGGGTGCCAATAAATATGTCCAGCTCTCTGCAGTGTTTGAAAATTCAAAATATGTTTTCAGCTATGATCATCAAAGATGCTGCACTGATTTAACTGGGGAACCTTGAAACGCGTCTTTGCATCGGCCCAGATAGATGGCACACGGTTCCTGGTGCGCCTCATGTTCGACATTCCCCTGATTCATATTCAGCCTTGTTTGTCAGCCAGTAAAATCACTGCACTGCTGCTGAGCCATTAAGGCTGTGATGATGGGCCCGTTTCTAAGTAGGCGCAGATCCCATCTGCAGCACTGAAGCACAGTGAAGTGACAAGATGCAAAACGACTCAAGAATATTGTTCCCAACCGTCCCTGCTCACTCACACGCAATAAAAAGATGCCACATACATGTTTTTTTGTTTTTTTTGGGGGGTCGGGGGGAGTTGTACAATGCTACGTGTTGAAAGGAAGGTCATAAAGTGCCTGCAGAGCCTGGCTTTTTATGGTTTTAACAGCTCAGCTGTGGTATCTTTACAGTTGTCTTTAATTATGAACATTTATTAAGCAGAAATCCCTCTGAAGTAACAAAACCAGCTTCCCTCTTCTTGGTCCAACACAATCTATCATCACATGAAGTGATTTTATTTTTAGATATGCATTTTATTAATTTGAATTAAAAAAAGATGCTTCTTGCCATCTAACCTATCTTTCTCCTTCCTTTCCTGCCATGCCTCCTCCTTTCTGGCAGTACAGTGCAGTGGGCAGATTGATAGAGGAAGTCTGTAGGTTTGTTAGACAGTCCAATCAATCAGCATCTCACAAAACCACCGGCTAATTAACTTACTCCGCAGCTGCCGAGGGACGGGAGAAAGAAAAAGACAGAAGACAGGCGGGGAGGGGAGGGGTGCATGGACACAGAAAGATGAACGGAGACAGATAGACGGAGGCTGAATCAAAGTGCAGCCGAGTTCTTCCCCCTGTCTGCGACAGAGAAGCGGGACGAGAAGGAGATGGATGGAGATTACAAAGGGACAGAAGAAGGAGAAATGATATGAAGGAGAGGGGATGACTGATAACATGAATGGCTCTTTAACAGAGATCGTTGGCCCAGGGCAGGAATAATTGGCAGAGGAAGGTGAGCTGGACCATCATCGATCAACAGGCTGCAAAGTCTTAGCCAACCACAGCTCAAAACCTGAAATCCAAGCAGAGCTGGGCCGACACAAGCTTAGTGCTAAAGAGGAAAGTTTTGTCAGGTTCAATCCTCTGTAAGTGGGACTTTTTTGTTCTCATGATCTCCCCCCCCCTTTGATCCTTGGAAGCAGAAATTCATCTTTTTTTTTTTCCCACCCCCCACTAGCCCCTCAGTTTGAGGTCAGAGCGCAGGGTTAGCAGGAGCTAACGCGATACGACGCCATGCTCTGGAACCTCTGGGGATTCTGGGATGCTGCCAGTGCAACTCAAATCCTGGCATAAACCCTCCAGTTACAGCTGGAGCCGTTGTCGGTGCGCCGCCACGTTACCGGTCGGTGTCAGCAGAAACACTCGACTTCCGCACGTCGTTTCATGTTTGTTTCTGCTTTGCTTCAGAAACACGACGGCCAGTTCACGGTGATCCAGCTGGTTGGTATGCTGCGCGGCATCGCTTCGGGTATGAAGTACCTGTCAGACATGAGCTACGTTCACAGAGACCTGGCGGCTCGAAACATCCTGGTCAACAGCAACCTGGTGTGCAAGGTGTCCGACTTCGGCCTGAGCCGAGTTCTGGAGGACGACCCCGAGGCCGCCTACACTACGAGGGTAAGAGCTGCTCGCCGTTTGCCGCCGACTGAAACACGCTGGCTGAATTACAGCCAATCAGACAAAGAACACGATTGGCTTTCGTTGAGGCACTTTCACAATATAGTTGTTGCTAACAGATGTCCAACAAAACCTTGTGACTAGTAGCGGTTCTACATAGTATTAACTTAAATAATAACATTGATATTGAAGATATACTGTTCACAAAACTAATTAATATACACAGAGAAGACAGAGGCAAAAAAAAAAAAAAAACCCTAACACTTTTGTATTTATGCAGTCAAATCAGTCTTTGGTGACTGCGGCATCCTCTCCCAGCCCCTTTAGTAAAACTATAGAAACTCAAACATCAATGAGCTTAAACCACTGTGGAGTAACTCATCAAAAATGTCCACAAGGAGACGGCATTATTCATATTCATAAGAAAAGTTAGGGAAGTTATTCTTAATGTGGCATTAGCATTGCCCTAGGAGGAGTGGATCAGCCGCTGACAGCTCTATAGCAATCACACACAAACTCCCACTGATGTCAATAGACCTAGATAGTGAGCTGCAGGCACTGATGGAGGAGGGGAGCAAAGGCGGAGATGGGGAAGAGACAGACGGAGGAGCCAGAGACCCGGGGAGGAAAAAGGGGAGAGAGAGAGGATGCGGGAGGGGAAGAATGGTGATCCAATGAGAGCAGTTAAGAGAAAAAAAAAAAAAAAAAAAAAGGGTTGTGTGGGGGGGGGGGGAAAAAGGGGGGGGGGGGGGGGGGGGGGAAATAAA
>NW_015113942.1:0-32283 GCF_001443285.1 Poecilia latipinna | reverse complement strand
AAGAAAAAAAAAAAAAAAAAAAAAAAAAAAAAGATGGGGGGGGGGGGGGGGGGAAAAAGGGGGGGGGGGGGGCGTGGGGGAAACTAAAGTACAGTGCTGAGCAACTTGGCAGCTTTGTCTTTCATTTGACTTTCACCGAGCAGAGGTGGGGAATGCTAGGTGGTGCAGAGGCATCTTCCGCATGTTAAAAAGCCGAGATGAGCCTATAGAGGTGCGACGCCTCCGTGCGTCAGTGAACCGGGGAGGGTGGGGGCGCCTATACATACAGGGGGCTGTATGGAATCCTTTTGATCTGCGTGTCAACAACAAAGGCAGGGGGAGCTCAGGGAATTCATCCCAAAAAACCTGATACACACACTCTTTATCCCGCCACCTCTCTCATTAAATGAGAGCAGACTGTAAGAACTGAGGGTTAGCGTTTCTCCACACTCGGAACAGCCAGAAGACTACTAATAGTGGAGCATTGTTTTATTTTTTTTATTTTTTCCAATTCTAAACATGGAAGATGCTTTACATTTTAAAACATCCCAACTTACCCAGGAAACTGTTGTGTGGCTGTCATATAAATTTCTGCGCAGTTTTCTTTGTAACACTGACAGTGTTAGGGATATTACACTCACTTGTTATTTGGATTCTTAGACAAATTTAGAAATGGGTACAAGACAAGAAATGCCATTTAAAGTTTGCATGGACCCACAAATGAGACACCATACAAGTACAGTGTAGTCTGGTCAGATGTGAATAAAATTAGGATTTGGGGTCTATAGTCATTTCCGTTGTAAAACTTGGTGGTGGCAGCATGATGCAGCTCGTAAGCAGAGACGGGGAAAATGGTCAAAGCTGATGAGACGATGGAGCTAAAAAAAATGAGACAGATATTTGGTTAATGCCACTTATTACGACATTTCAAACATTTTCCTATCACGTGTTTCCCTTTAAATCACCTGTGCATTTATATTGCCTTGATCTTTTTCCAATTTGTCACCTTGCAAACACAAGCAATAATGGATTTTATGGGGTTTTATCTGAAGATTATTCAGAGTAATAATTATACATTATTTGTGAAGTGGAAGGAAAATTATACATTCATTTAAAAACTGTCTGCAAATAAAAATCTGAAAAGTTTCACTTCACTTAAATACACCGAAATAACAGTGAATGATTAGAGAATGGCGTTGGACGTCCACCGTCCTGCAGGACATGGTCACAAGCGCAAAGCCAGAGTTACAGTGGAAAAGTGTAAATTAAAAAATATTCAGATTCTGGAGTGGCTCTAAGACCGAAATCCAGTTCAAGACTCTCTTACAAGACTGTAAAGTTTCCGTTTACAGACCCTCTCCATCCAGGAAGAAAGAATGATGGGAGCTGAAAAGGAAGCGAAAATGTGAACGGTGTAAAGTTTTGACATAGCGGGTTTAATTTCAAAGACAAGCCACACTTTTCAAATTTGACAAAAAAAATGTAAGCTATTTATTATTGTCCTTTTTTTTTCCTTCTGCATCACCTTAAAATCTCAAAATACATTAAAGTCTGTTTTGTTTTTTTTTGTTTTTTTTTTAAAAGGGGAGGGGGGAGTATGAATACTTTGTGTAATGTGTTGTACTTGTGAATACAATAAAAAAAAAGAATACATTCTTACAAACTAAATTTCCCAGGATCTTTTTAGGTAATGTGCAAACTAGTCAGTATTTCAAAATGTTATCATTTTAGCTGTAGACAGCTTATTAGAGCTTCTTCAGATTCAACTGCACTTCACTACAGCACAGGACTGAACTGTTTCACGAATCTGTGTACTGACTGTACCTCCACTCAGAGGGCAACAACATGCCATCCATTTAATGCTGACATGTTCGCAGCTTCATGTCAAATTCCGACTAATCGGAACAAAACGGAAAAAAGCATTGAGACTCTCTTTCGTCAGACAATTTCAGCGAAAGCACATTGTCTATGCGGTGTGTTTGCAGGGAGGGAAAATCCCCATCAGATGGACGGCACCGGAAGCCATCGCCTACAGGAAGTTCACCTCAGCCAGCGACGTGTGGAGCTACGGCATTGTCATGTGGGAGGTGATTTCGTACGGAGAGAGACCGTACTGGGAGATGTCCAACCAGGATGTGAGTCCCAAACCTGCAGACACTTTTTCAGACATTTCTAAACAATAAAAAAATAAAAAAGATTGCTAATCTCAAGCAATACCAGATCGATAGATTTTTTTTTTTTTTTTTGCATTTCTCTCCCTGCGAAGGTGATCAAAGCAATAGATGAGGGTTATCGTCTTCCTGCTCCTATGGACTGCCCGGTGGTGTTGCACCAGCTCATGTTGGACTGCTGGGAGAAGGGGCGCAGTGATCGGCCAAAGTTTGGACAGATTGTCACAATCCTGGACAAGCTCATCAGAAACCCAGCCAGCCTCAGAGAGCTGGCCAACAGCTCAGTGTGGTCAGTGGAAACAAAGGATTTCACCGACGTACAGTCGGATGAGAGTATAGGGACAGTCTGAAGGTTTAACGGGTGGTAAAAAAAAAAAATGAGACTGCTTTTGAAATCCGTAAGCCGGAAATGTTATTTTTCAAATATATTCTATTCTTTAAAGCTGTTTTCCAACATAATAACTAGTTCTGAAAGTAGAAAATGAAAGAATATAAGTTTGGGGGAGCTGGTGTAGCTTCCCTCTCCTTGTTCAATTTAGAGTTTCTGAATCCCCAGCTGAATTGCCCGCACCCAGAGAATATCATTATTTTTACATTTACATTTTACACCTCAGGCGCTTAGTTGATGTTCAGAATCAGTGCAGCATACAATGATTTTTTTTTTTTTCCAGAGACAAATGCTCTAAACAGAAAGTGGAGGGAAAAGAAAAAAAAAACAAGGCTCAACACAAACCAACAGACGGCAGAAGCTCAAAATTACTTCAGTTAAACCCCCAGAGAGTCTAGAAGAGGCTGAATAAACCACAGGACCAGAAACACGTCTTACATTAACATCGATGGAAGTAATTCAGGGCAGATGTGGTGAAAAAAAAAAAATAAATACTAACTCTAATTTAAAAACTTTTGCTGTTTATGTTCCGGTCTTTGCTGCGTTTTAAAATCACATAAATCGAACCTCAAGCTTAAAACCACAGATTTCTGCATGTCATTAAATATTAAACAAAGCCAGACAAAAAGGTTTTTCCCCAAAAAAATCCAGAATGCCTCCAAAATACATAAAACCCATTAATTTACTTTTCTACACTTATATACATGTTTTTTGTTGTTTGTTTTTACCATGGGTGTACATCTCTGTTGATGTGCTCATGCGTGCACTCCATACGTGTTTTTTTAAGGATTCAGGGAAATGAATGAATGCTAAGATAGTTTATAGCATTTCATAATAAATGGAAAACTCAGAAGCCTTTCCAAGGGGCAAAAGACTGCAATCATATTCGTCCATTAACGGAAATGTATTTGTATTTTTTTGTTTTGTTTTTCACAGAGAGCACAGATACATTAGAATCAAAACAATGTATGTCTCTGTTTAAATGCAGATACATCTTCATTTCTTAAATCTGGTTTTGGAATAAAAACACACACATCATAAAAAAAAAATGACAGGGTGCAGACACAAACGCCTCAAACCAAGGCAACATAACACATCATACTGCAAGCCTTTTTTTTTTTTTTTTTTTTTGCTCTTCTGAAATCTTCACAATGGACAAAGGGCAACTTTTACTCTGTACTACTCCACGTTTCATCGTTTTCCACAAAACATTTTCCTTCCACTAAACTTTCTAATGATAAACTTGGATATTCTTTAGCGATAAACGTCCTTGTTGTGGAGAGCATCAGTGACTCTGCTACACAGCTTTCAAGTCAGAAGTGACATGATTCTACAGGCTATAACATCCCATTTCTATCCTAAAAGTTTGCTTTTATTTGTTATGATTATAATTTTTTTTCTGAAAAATTGAAATGTGGGTGTTTTATTAACTTGACTTGCATATATATATATTTTTTTCTTGGCATGAATTCTGAGCTGCATCGACTACCATTGGATTGAAGTGTGCTTTCCATTTCAGCAGGGAGGACCCGCCCACCCCAGAGTTCAGCGTGAGCACTGTGGACGATTGGTTGGACACCATCAAGATGGGCCAGTACAAGGAGAACTTTTCCAGCGCCGGATACGTCAGCTTGGACTCCATCCTCTACATCAGCGTCAGGTACAGACACAAGGGGCCTTATCCTGCTCAAATGAGCACCTCTCATGCTGGGCCTCAATGTTTCCAGTGTTTTTGTGGAGGATGTCCAATGTAACGATCATAACAGTGTATTTACAATTTGCAGCATTATAATATCTTTGCTTGTCTTCCTAAATCTTCCGTCTAGTGAACTGGCGAAGATGGGAGTGACGCTGGCCGGCCACCAGAAGAAGATTTTGTCCAGCGTGCAGAGCCTGCAAGCCCAGGGGACACACGTCCAAGTATAACAGTTTCCACAAAGAGACAGAGTTGAACTGGACGCTCCTGTGGAGAGTCTCCCCCCACGCCACTCAAATGGAGCTGTAATGGATACTTTGTGCTTGGGTCTCCAATGATTTATTTTTTATTTTTTATTTTTTTTTGTGGCACACTAAGATGGAGACAACATTGACGCTTGACTCCTTCACCCTCCCATAATTCCCGTCCTGGACGTGCCCTTTGGCCAACACCGCTCACCATGTCAGGGCAGCACAGAGACCAACAAAGCCGCACGCAGAGACCATTTCACATCATGTAAACATAAATGAAGAAAAAGCAAAAAAATAAAAAAAATTTAACATAATGACTAAAAAAACTGAATATAATGCTCGTCACTGTTTGTCAGGTGTACAGTTGGTTTTACCGTCATTTTGTTTGTTTTACATTTTCATAACGAAGGTTTTCAAAAAGGGGTCATAAGACGGTGTACATGTGTAGATATATGTTTATATGGGCGGCGTATGCCACGAGCGTAGAGATGGACCTAACGTTTGTATCTGTGGTTGCACAGCGCTAACAGCAGTTGTTGTAAATGTATGAACTCTTCCACTGGTGTCTGCTCAAAGAAAGCTAAGAGATTATGGATGACATGAATGTGAAGGGAGTGAGGAGATAAATAAATGGACCTGTAGACATATAAGGGGGATGTAGATTTCGTGTGTAGGACGGAAGTATGTTTTTAATAAGTTTATTTGGCCGGGAAAAGGGCTTCCTTAGAGACCGCTCTCAGACAAACTTCCATAGAAAGTAGATCTAATATACGTACGCCTGTTTGCGTGCACTTGCTGTGCGGTGTTACAGATTGCAAAGAAATAACAGAACATGACGAAATGTTACTCTTCCAGTATCTTTGACAAAATAAACATAGTTTACAGAGCCTCGTGAAAAGGATCCGTACCTCAGATTTTTTCACATTAAGCATAGTGTAGTGTCTTGCGTTGGGATTTTTTATTTTTTTTGCAAACTTATGCATAACAGTTAAGTGTAAGGAAAAGAATACAAGGTTTTTACTTTTTTTTTTCAAAACAAAACATGAAAAGTTTTGTTTGGATTTGTGTTCAGCCCCACCGAGTGTGTACTCGGTGGAATCAACTCTTGCTAAAATTGTAGCTGTGACTCACATCCAGTAGGTCCCGTTCTGTCTTTCACTTGTACACATGAAGGCGTTCCCTATTTGGTCTCAAAATAAATTGGACATAAAGTGGAAAATGCAGTGTTCAGGTTGATTAGCGGCGTTGAGATTGATCCACCGCACCAAGGCTAAAAAGCAAAACTTTGGTCTCATCTTTCGTGCGCACCCTCTTCCACTTCTGCCGTTTCCTGTACTCGACTGAAAACTTGACTTCTTTCAGCTTTCTTCTTCCTCTCTTTCATAAATGCCAGATTTGTGAACGACTTGTAGTTGTCCTGCAGATATTCTTCCATGAGTTGTGGATCTCTTCAGGTACTCCGGAGGCATCATAAGCCTATTCTGCTTTCTCAACAACTTTTTCTCCAAATATCTCTTATGTATTTGTCTTCATTAGGCTTTTTGTTCTCGGACTTGATTCATACCGAGAATACGTTGCACAGACATGAACTGGATTTTACTTTGAGCTGCCAGAATATAAAGCAGGCTGCATACAATTGCCCACAATACTTTTCATAGTCTATTTGTGAAAATAAAAATTGGAAACCATAATTCTTTTTCTTTTACACTTTGTGCCGATCCCAATGAAGATAATTACAGTTTGTGGTTGCAATGTGGCAAAATGTGAAGGAAAAAAAAAAAATCAAAGGGTCCGAGTCCTTTTGAAAGGCGCGCAAAGTATATTTGTTTTACAACATACTTTAAAGGAATAACTCATCTTAAGATGAAGCCTTCCATTGTTTCAGGTGTGTTTAGACGGTCGTAGTGTTTTGTGCGGAGCAAAGGCGATGCAAAGCCAGTGACACTGTTGAGGACGTCTAACTTGATTTTACGGGTTTGTGCCATGTACAGAAATATGAAAAAAAAAGTTAATCTCGACGACATACCTTAATTCTAGCTGTGCACTTTCATTTCCTCTGTCCTTACGGCCACGCAGCACTCTCACCACGATTACAGAGTTGTGTTTTCCGGCGTCATCGCTTGATAGAATCGTCCCTTTATTGACGAGGTGAAGTGTTGGATTTCAGACGTGCCTCCACAAGAGGGTAAATATTGCATTAAAAAAAAAGAAAAAACTTTTTTTTTTGTCTGATGTGTATTTTCTTATTTGTTGTTTATATCATCCTTATTTTCAGTCACTACCCACTGCTTACAAATTTACAGTACAATGTTTACAAGAATAAGCCAACACGTCTGTTGATATTTTCGCTCATGACATTAATTACGCAATTAGACTCAAAGGGACCCTTTTCATGTTCGTTGCGTTAATAGCACTGAGCCTGGATTTAATGTTTCCCCCAAACTCGGTTTTAATACATGTGGTGATCCATAGGACCAACAGTGACATGAAGTATAGTATTTGATTGTACCATAGTGTAAAATATGTACAGCGTTAATTTCCAATATTAGAATGTTTGTAATGACAACAATGACGACGACTTTGATGTGCTTTTAATATGAAAAAGAGATTTCGAGGTTTACGTTCAGGGGGCGGCTCGTACAGGTGGAAAGTGAAGGATGAGGCGAACCATCAGATTGAACACGGAATGTAGCAAAGGAGAGAAGCGTCGGCTTTGAAAGACGGGAGACGGCGCCTGCAGTTTTTATGACGGCGTTAGGATGAGTAGAATGGACTTTCGAGCTTGTTTTATTTGCATATCCACTTTAAACTTTACGCATTTCCTGTTTTCCATCCAGTTTACGGCACGAAACGCCACTTTTTGAAAGCGCATGGTGATTAAAAAGGAAAAAAGAAAACTTCTAATTAAATTTATTGCTGAAGCTCCCCGCATACGGCGGGTAATGCGACTTTACATTTAAAGCATAGAAAAGCCTCGTAAACAAACTCAAAATATATAAAGAGTAGAAAATCCAATCTTATTTTTGAGAAAATAGCACAGAAGAACATGTTTGTTTCTCTACAATTTGACTAATTATTAGAATTCTGCTAATTGCACAACAGTATGCTACGTCAAGTATTAAAAGTATATTAATCGCTAAAATATTATAGGAGTTGTAACTTTATTGATTATATTGAAACCAGAACAATTAACAAAATAAAATCATATGCAGGTTTCCAAGTTAATGTTAACTTATTTTTTTTTTTTTAATCACATTTCAAGTAAGTTTGGCTTGTTAGTTTGAAATTAAAGTCTTCCTTATGATGGAAATTATAAGGTGCATCATCAGCTGTATCCCAGGATTCAAGGGCAGTGAAGTTTTCTGCTCATAAAAATTTCCAACAATAAAAAAACATAAACTAATTTTCCATTTACTTTTCTGTCCTTTCAAACAATTTTCACATCTCTTTTACAACACAAGTCAAAGTGGGATCAAGTAAAACTGTTCGTTCTACTCTTCCTAACTCTATAATTACACTCTAGCGGCCTATCTGGGACTGCTGGCCTTTTAGATGCCTTATTTACTGAGTTATATACTTTCCATGGTCATATAGAGGTGATATTAAGAGTAAAGTGTATATACAGGTTGTATTTATTTGCATTACTTAAGGCGACCTCACATCAGCACCCTTCTCGTGTAACATCGCAGAAACCTCCACATAGCCACCCCAGCAGTCGTTTTCTAAAATAATGTTTGAGAATCTTCAACCCGAAAAGCAAACGAAAGAAGTAGGAAGTGGGTTTTCTTTTCATATCTCAAATAATTGGCTGACTTTTAAAAAAAAGTTTTCATTACATAATTGTTTTAAAATGGGAAAACTCCGCAAGGATTGCGTCTTCAATTAATGCCTCAAAAAATAAAGGAAATCATTAGTGTGCTTTTTGTATTCTTATTCAGCACTTCCATACCCACCTCCATTTCTTAAATCCCACACCACTGTCAATCCACACCTTGCCAATTTAAGCTATGTGGGCTGGTTCTCTTGATCTGAAATGCTGTGTTTGTTTCTGTTTCTCACCTGGTACGTACATTAAATGTTCATCAGATTCTCAGTTGATGTTTTCAGTCGAATCTCTCTCTCTCTCTCTCTCTCTCCTCCCTTGGCCATCTCTCTTCTCTCTTTTGTTGCCCACCAATAAAGGTTATTTGTTCCTATGCCAATTTGCTCTGCATTGCTTGTTGTAAAGAGTGTAGGCATTTTTGTGTCTTCATGTTGCTGTAATAAATATGCTAATATTTCTAATTTCTCACCTGCAGCCTGCACTGTCTTTTTCTTTTTACACATTCTCTGCTCATCTATTTTTTTTTCTGTCTCTCTTAGAAACCCTTACTCAGAACAGCCATCAATGCAGACGGTAATTTAAATGTCATAGTGATATAAAACTCAAATGTCTCTTAATATGAGAGGGACATAAGAGCTCTTGGAGAACATTTCTATTTTTTTTTTTCCATTGAGTATCTGCAATCTCCTACACAAAGGTTCGAGTTTCTACATCATTATGACTGCAGCTTTAATAGGTGTTCATTCTACTTTTTCCGCCGTAACAGTCGGGGACTCGTCTGGGTATAAACTACACTGGGCTATAAAACTTCTGGCACCAAGATATTAGCAGCAGATCCTTTCAGACCTATAAGATGCAACTATGAGGCCTCCGTTTATCTGACTTGTCTGGATTGATATCAGGAAAGATATCTGAGATTTACCATTGATCAATAGAGAAAAACAGTGCTGAGTTGACTTAAATGTTTATTTTTTTTTAATACAGATAGAAAGGTACTTAATTACAACTTCATTTGATAACTGTGCACCAGCACAGCACACTTAAATACACCATTAGCTTCACAAGCTTGGTCAAACATGTAAGAAATAGACAGAAACTGCAACAAACCTTTCAAATGGATCAGAAGGTGCAATAAGGAATTCTAAATGTGATGTAAAATGAATAAAGCATGATGTCACTCAGCCCACAGAGCATAGAACTAGAGTGGATAGATCTGCCCTTACAGATTGGGAACATTGGCACTGATAATCTTGATTTTTTTTTTTATTTTTTATTTTTTTCAAATCATTGCATCTCTGGAAAACACCTTAAGCTTGTTGTGCTTCTCAAGGATTCCTTTTTTTTATTTTTTTGCTTTAATGGCCTTTATTTGAAAGTGCTATGACAGGAAAGTAGGGTAATGAGAGAGAGAGAAAACATGCACCGAAGATCACTAGGCCGGGAATCGAATCTGCGATGAGGACTGAGGCCTCCTTATTGTGGGTTGTGCTTAACCCTTAAGTGCATCTGTTCATTAAAACAATGACTACTTCAGAATTGTTCAGTCCTTCCTTCGGGTTTTCCTGATCAATAGCTTTAGCAAGGATGATTGATAAAATATCAATCATCCTTGCTCGATTGATAAAATATAGTGGTCTGGCAACCACATCTTCATTATCAGTGTGTGTATAGTGTGTGTGTTTTATACTGAAAGATAATTCGGTCTCCGGGGAGGAGGGAGGTCATTGACTCCTGGCCTTGGTTAACCCATTAATGCACTGGCTCAGTTGCTGTCACTCTATGTTACCTCCATTCCACCTCATTTAGCCCATCATATTAGGCTTCATATTCCCCTATTGCTCACTCCTAGGCTCCTCGGCAAACGCACACACACACACACACACGCACACACACAGCTCGGCATCCAAAAAAATCCAGGCCCTGCTGTTCTCCATTTCCGCAGTATCTATCTCATCCCCTTGCCCTCCTCTTTATCTTTCCCCTGGCCTCGTTCTGTTCCATTTTTTCCTCCCTTTTCCTATCCATCCTGTGCAGACAGACAGTAAGGTTGCAGAGTCTTCTCTGACCTTGACTACGTCATTATCTCATTTGCCTCGCTTTATGCTCGATATGCAGTTGTAGCTCTTTACATTGAGCCATACGTCCAAAGGTTTTCCTCCACGGGGATTACGGCGTGGTTCGGTCTCCTCGCCGGCACCGCTTCGGTCCGTTTCTCCATTAAAAGCCGATCCATTACCTCCGGCTTTTGTCTGCGGGTGCCTCAACAAGCCGAATGTCATCTCACATGTTTACTTTGGATAACAGGGGCTTCCAGGAGCCACAGGCTTAGGCGATTGATTCATCATGCAGCTGCTATTGACATCAAGTGAAAAGGTCAGATGTCCCCACAGAAAACGCTTTAAAAGGCCATTGGTGACTGATGAGCCTGTCGTGTTTCTGCCGCAATACATGCACAAGCAGCGCGCCTCTCATTTTCTACCTTCACTTTTCTATCTGTTCCTCCGCTCTGCTCTTTCTCCGTGTGTGTGACACGCACTCTTCTCTGGGGAAAGGTAATTGGGCCCCTCTGTCATGCTGTCAGGTGTATTTTTGAGTGTCCCCCTCATGTGCAGTCATTATAATAACACAAGGGACCAAACAGCCATAGATCAGCCAGAACTTCTGTCAAAGAGTCGGGCACATACGTGTGATGGTTGCGTCGGTGTGCTTGTGATGCTTGGGTTTCTGAAACTATCGCGCGAAGCAGGATCTGAATCACACCCATCACCAGCTCCAATTTACTGGGCCAGAATGCATCGTCTGCGAGCCAGTTGAATTACAGATATGTTTTCAACAGAACATTTTATTTCCTAAACTGAAAGTGTGCAAAGATGCTCTTTAAAAAAAATATATACAAGAAAATGTAAAAGCTAAAAAAATTTAAGTGCAAAGATTGGCTTGTTTTTGCAGAAGATTTGTCAATCAGGAGCCAGTTTGATTAAAAAAAAACCTCTGAATAGGATTTCTCTTTTGCAAAAGATACATTTTGTTTCTTTTTCTACGTGTTAATGCCTGCTGCTAATTTCTTTCTTGTGCAGTCATATTTTATGTTTGGACCACATCGTTAACAAAGCCAGAAGTCTGTTTGTGCTCCCGACCGCACAGCACCCTTTGACCCTTTTCACAGTGAAATCAATTAAACAAAAGCAGTATCAGGCTACCGACTGTCTGCTTTTAGCTTTACAGGAGTTAATGCACGCATAAGTCGTTTCGACGTCCACCGTGACAGAGTGGGACACTTTCTGAAGACAAGTGTCATCACATGCCAAAGGGTTAATAACTGCCTTTAAATAAGACATTAACAGTCTCACTGTTAAACAAATACCAGTAATGACAGCAATGAATCTTAACAGTGGTTAGAAATGTTGTTGTTTTTTAAGTAAAATAATAATAATAAAGCTAGAGAACCTTATGTCACTTCAGAATACTACATGCAAAGCTGTGCCTTTGTCCGGTACCAAATTTAACTCAAATGTCACATAATGGGTTCATCTTTATTAACTAAATTGCTGTGGACTGACGAGTCTCAAATCTTTCACTGTTTATTTTCACTCTCACTCATCGCAGTTGTATGCTTCACGCGGTAGTAACGGTGTGCAAGCAGCCCTACAGCAGTTCATTCACAAACATGGCATCTTTTATTTACATTTCACCAACGCAGAAATGTGAAAACCATATATTTTATCTGAAAACTACTTTGCTGGTGCACAGGCATCAGTGAATCGGCTTGTATCATTTTTCTCGCATTTTTCATTTCCTCCGATACTCGCCGAGGGTTTGGGTTGGGCAGAAAGACGCACGGGTTGGCCTGCTGTTGCTGAAATCTCTTGGACGGAAGAAAAAAAGAATGTACAAAGGAAGCATTCTTTTTCTCAATGAGTGCAAGCTGACCAAACGATTAAAACAGGAAAAGATGTGTCCCACGTGGCAAACTACAAGATACTGTGTGTGGCAGAAAACTTCACATCGACTACCAAGTATCAGACGGTGGTGGCGGTGTCATGGTGTGGGGATGTTTTTCCTCAACGGGGACAGAAAAGTTCATCAGAGCTGATGGAGGCATGGTTTATGTATTTATATACAAAAACGGAAACATCAGTTTGGACTTGATTTATATTCAGATATCGTGTCTCAGTTTGGCTTTGTGTCTACCGACACCCCGATCTGAAGCAGACGAGAGGATTCATCAGTTATTGGCTAGATTTTCAGGATTTCCTGCTTTGTCGATTATGATTACATTGCGCGTGTTCCCCCTAATCAGATTTGGTCAGGTTCAGATGGGCTCAGTGTTTGTTTGCCTGTGCACACTTGCACACATTAGTACTCTTGTGTCTCATGAGGTTTTCGTTTGCTATCAAAGCGATTTCCTGTCTCAAATTTTCATCAGTAATCAAAGTTCCTGATTGAATTTGAAAAGTGAGCCGAGCTCCATAAATCACATTATATGCCTCACTCCCATCATGCCGGCTCTCATCAGCCGCAGGAATGAGACGCCACCCCGGGTGCATGTCTGAATCGCGGTCGCTGTGTGTCCTCTTGAGGATGCGGTGGAACGGGAAAATGGATGCTGACAGGGTTGAGATTTGATTCATGCGATTTTTTTTTTTTTTTTTTGTTCTTCTTTGTTGGGGCAGAAAAGTCAGACAGTGGTGAAGAATGTTCAAATAGCCTCAGAGATGATACACCTGGGTCTGATTGTGTGTGGAAAAAATTTCTGGCATTTGTTTTAGTGTCAAATCGATAGCAGATTGGTTGAGATTAGTGGAGTCGTGAATAGTTAAAAGTCAAAGATAAAGTAAAAAAAACAAAAACAGAAATCTTGAGAGAGCAGAGTTTGAAACTTGATAGAAGATTGGCAGAGAAGAGGATTTCTGTGTCTCAAGTGTAGAAGGTTGCATAAAATAAAATACACAGGGAAATTTTTAATTATTGGAAATTAAAACTATTTTTCTTGATTTGCATAATTGAAAAAAAAATAGTTTTAATATAAAGATTTTTTTATACAGCCTTAATTACGATGTCTCATTCAGGGCAACACATTTTAATTCAACCAACAGCTTGAATATTCTCTCAATCCCGACCAATATCAATTAGGTTTGAGAAAGCAATTAACTGATGTTATGGAGATGAATAAATCCTATTTATGGGGAACCACTGAGTCAATCAGGAACGAATCAAAATCGAATTGATTATTATTATTTATGCAAAGGCCAAGCAGAGAAAATGAGACTCCCTGGATAGTACTAGAGAGTGAAGGAAAGATAAAGTGCAATGCTTTTACTATTCACCAGTTACGTAAACATGGGACTTCCCATCAGCTTGTCAAAGGAAGCACAGATTTCTCACAGCTCAGGCTGCAGCCGTGTCCTCGGACTGCTTAGTGTTATCAGAAAAACTGTTTTTTTTTTAGAAGGTAGAGCTTTATTTCCAGAGAAACCACCTTTATCCATTAATTAACCTGTTTCCTGCAGGTTAATTAATAATAAAAAAAATTGAAGTGTTTTTCAGTTCCAATGCCAAAAACTACATTAATGATGAACAAGTACAAGCAGTTTCCTTCTGAAATCACCTTATTAGTAAATAGACTCAAATGTGAGGAACATAGGGTCAGAATGATGTCATGTTTTTCTAACATATGGTTGTTTAATATTATTCTGAGGATTCAGAAAGAAAACTGCCAAAGCTCAGGATTCTGTTAAGAGCTTTAAAGATGTCTCAAAAGATGCCAAGTACAATGGTGAGGTTTAGAACTGCAGCATGTATTACATTATTTTGCAATTTTTCGTTTGTTTGGCTTATCTTTTCTCAGTTGTATATGCAATAAAAACAAGCTGCAGCTTGACTGTTTCATATTTTTGTTCCTGTTTCAGTCATCTTAACATCTTTTGTTTCTCATTTGCAGAGATTGAGAAGTAAAGACGCCATATTCATGCGCTCTCCAGCAGTAGAACGCGGTTAAACTGCTGATGGCTTCCCAATGCTCCCGTCTCGGATTACACCCGTACATTTGTGAAAATATTAAAAACAAATAGGAAAAATACAGGAATTGTATTTGCAGCAGAAACCAATATCCAAACTCTCTGTTAAAAATGTGTTAAAAATGCTAACTAAATAAAGGCAGAAAGAGGAGATTCCAGTCATCTTTGAGGAATCCAATTCCCGCTGGAATGATGCCTTTAAGAAGCTTGGGTGCTACTTGTTTTATATTGCCCTAATATACAGACTGCAAAGGTTTTTCGGTTCTTCCATTTCTTCCTTTGTGTGGCATTATGAAAGAGAACAAGGCATGAAAATAGTAGCCTCCCCATTTTATTTTTATGCTAAAGGTTACTGAGAAACTTAGAATTTATTATACCTAGCAATGTATGAATTTCGCCATCAGAGGGCGCTCAGCGCCGTATGTAACAGCGGTTGACGCTCTGGCAGGCTGAAGAAGTCCGCCATTGCTGAGAAAACAGCTTACAGCAGATATTAGAAGCACCTACTAGAACCGCTGTGCTTTCTGTTCACAGATAAGCTGAGTCATAAATAATACATAAAGATTATAACGCTAGTAGCCTCTGATATGTACCGTCTGGCAGAAAAAGGTGCTTCAACAGAACTGAACAGCTGAGCTTAATGTGAAGCCGGAGTTAGCACCAGGCTAAAGTAATGATGCTAATGGCTCGCGCTCGTGTTGGCTCAGTTGGTCGGCTTTAATATTTTCTAAATATATGTATTTTGAGTTCAGTTAATGAAAGTTACTTGGAGTAGATGTACAGTGACGTCAGTAGTGAGTATGTGTGTTTACTATTGTGCCGCTCTCTGATTATTGTGTTCAGCGGTTGACTGTCCGATGAAAAAGTCCGCCATTGCTGAGAAAACGGCTTATAGCAGATATTAGGAGCAGCTACCATAACTGCTGTGCTTTCTGTTCACAGTTTGAACTGAACAAATATGCTACACCAGAAGTGGTGTAACATTTTCTGCTGTGTAACATTTGCAATTGTGAGTGCAAGTAGAACCTTCGCAGTTAGAAAATCAGCCACTTTTGGTTAGGATTAGAAATGCCTCAACATAAGGACATCAGTGGTATTATTCAGAATGTGTCTGTAGCCTAAATCAATGAAAAGCTAAGAGGATATTCATGACAACTGTTCTGATTCCTACTGGAGGATAAGCATATCATAATTTCATTTCCTTCTATACATATATATAATCTAAATTCCTCAAAAACAGAGTGCTGTTTTTTGCCCAGTGCAAATCCGTCTGCTTTTGAAGTTCTCTGCCCTCATTTACAAATTCAGCTGTTCACAGTGCCTCGCAAAAGAAAACAAATTTTATCTAATCAAGAATTTGTTAAATTACAAGCACAAACTTCCCTGTGAGTTAAAAAATAATTGTGAATATAAAAAAAAAACGGTGCTTAGTTTTTGACAATTTGCTAAATAAAAACCTGAAAAGTGTGGCATACATTTTACTCGCATTTAATCTGAAAGTGAAATCAAAGTTTTCAGGATTCATCTAATTGTCAATTAGTCCACCTGAGTGTTATTTAATCTCAGTTGTTAAACAGCTGTTTTGTGAAGACTTTAAGAGTTGGGTTGTGTCATTAATTTTCAGTCCTAGTCCTCACGATCCACTGGTCTGGATGTTTTTATGTTTCCCTGCGGGCACACACCTGACCTAAATAAATGGGTGATTACCAGGCCTCTGCAGCACTTAATGGCATGCTGAGGAGGTAATGTATTCATTTGATTCAGGCGTACTGTAGCAGTTAAACATGAAGGTCAATGGGTCTGGAGATTGAAAACCACTGGGTTAGAGAACAACTACAAAGACCGAGAAAAACAATAGGCAGCGGTGCTGGAGAAGTTTAGATCACGGTTATGTGTGATAATCAAGGCCAGTCTTAGTTTCATGACCAATCTTGTGAGCACTTTTTCAAAGTTTTGGTTTTGACTATAGTTTTTACTTGATTTTGTCTCAGGGTATTTTTTTTTTCAAAGACTAGTAGAAACAATTGTTTTTTTTTTTTCTTTACTGCAAATTTGTGTGAAACTCCTGGCTACATTTCAATATTTAATCATTTCCAGTATTAACTATAAAATTATGAAAAAGGCAATTGTTTTTACACCTATGCATTCTCTACAATCTACTTACAACAAATATTGAATGGCAGCAAAAGTATTTAAAACATGTAAGCTAGACAAGTTTTCCTTGAACAGTGTTGCTTCCAAAAATAAGTCATCTTAACATTGTGCTATTTATTGTAAGGCCCAGGACTTTAATGGCCACGAGACTTTAAGGGACACGACACGTGGAGACAAATGCTGTAAAGAAAAAGTATTCGAAAGTACCTAACGATAAGTAGTTTCTTCAAGAGCGCATCATATCATTATTTGAGGAGATATCTGAAGAGCCTCTGGAAAAGCACAAATTGTTCTTGAAAGGGATTTCAGTTGGTCAACCATCATCACATCATCCTCCACACCCACCTACCCAATGTCAAAGGAGGAATGTGAAATTCCCACCAACACCACTGATCCACTGTAACGCCACTTCCTCCTCCAGTTTTAACTGCCACCCACATAATGACTGCCATTGACCAGTGGGTGTTGCTTCTTGACATTGACTGGCTGAGGCCTAAGGAAATTTTGCAGTTTCTTTGTTATTTTTTTTTGTATTTGGTAAAAACATACATGAGTGGGTCATGCTGCTGATTGTGTTTCAGCACAATCAGCATTTATATACCTGTAAATATATAAATATACAGGCATACATTTATACAGGTATAAATGTATATTTACGTCAATATGTGCAACGTTTTATATTCAATTTCTTCTGAGGTTCCTAAATTTTTAGAACCAATTACTCAGTTCTTCACAGAGTAAGAACTCAGATCAGACTAATCTGATCTTGGTCTTCGTAACTAGTAAATTCTGTACACTAATTGAACTCAGTTGAGGAAAATAAAGGTTAAACATGAGAGACGTGGAAAGAAAGCGCAGCTGATCTGTTTGCTTACAAGTTAGAGGCAAAAAAAAAAAAAAAGGTTCCCATGTTTTCCATTCTTACTGACTTTAGCTCTGCTGTTTTAGCAACATAAGTCCTTGCTGACGTGCACAAAAGAACCACATGCAATGAGCGCGCACACGCTGCGATAGCTGATGTTTGACCACACAAGATGTATTTTAGAAAGACTGTGCAACCCCTCTTGTGGTCTATCTGCAAATATTAAAACCCATTTAAGCCTCTTCTGTTTGACTGCGTCTATATGCTGCACTCAGTGGGATGTGAATAAATGTTTATTGTTTGTTTTACCGCAAACCGGGCATCGGCCGGTGCACGTGTGTGGTGTGCAGGTCATACAACAGGCACAGCACAAATTCAAAAATAAGGGTGGAAGCCGAGCCTCTAAATCAAGCCTGTGCTTACTAACAGAGGTTTGACCCAAATAACAGTGTAATTTATGAGGGCTTTTAGGCTTCCAGGCAGCCATGGAAATAGAACAGAGAATAATGTGAGTCTGACCGGAGCTGCATCACTTCAGTTTATGTCCCAGTCTTTTACTAGGACACTTGTCTGTGCTTCTTAATGATACAGAGGCAGTAAACACAATGTTAATGGACAGTGGGTTAACACAGATATGCCCAGCCGCGAATACAAAGTGGCACGCGCGATTACAAGCAACACGTGTTCACAAACAAAAAATAATGAGCAGGTGCAGGTACTGACGGGCGGGATTATAAATACATGCAATCAAAAGGAAACGTAGTAAACCGAGAGAGAGGGTGCAGTATAAATGAGATAGATAAACAGCAATAAAGGCAGTGGGGGGAAAAAAAAAAACTACGAGAGATGAATGGAAGAGCGAACGAGACAGAAAGAAGGAGAGAGATCGTTAGTGCTCCTCTGTAAGGTGTTGGCCCAAAACAGGCAGGGTTAGTGGCCGGAGCAGACTGTTAGCAGCTGCTTAAAAAACACGACATCTCAAGCGGACCCAAAGGAGCAGCAGAGGCATCCCGAGGCCTCACAGGCTGCAGGCTTTGTGTGTGCCGTCGTGTGTGCATGCATATGATGGCTCGGCTCGTGCTGCTCTCCCAGTGCGCTATCGGGTCATTTGGCTTGGCACTCGAAGTGGAGAAGCAGCTCTGAGGATCGGGATCCTGTCACCGCGCCACTGATCAGACACCGAGCAGCAGAAAGCTGTGAGAGAGAAGAAAGGTCAAAGAGACAGGCGAATGGGATGACGGGAGACCTTTCCCCACTTCCTCTTCATATCATTTTTTTCTTTTCTCGTTTATTCGTTTGACTCGATTCTGCGTGAAAACAGTTTGTCCGATGTGAGCCCGTGACAGATCGCCGACTTATTCAGGACAATATGAGAAAGACGCTGAAATTAAGGATGAATGCATTAAAGTTGAGGAATCAAATTAATCTCTAACTACATGGAGACGTGATACAAAATAGATGTTTTATGCATCTTAACTTATGTACAGGTTAGGTAGAACTTCTATGTATTCAAATGTGTAAGTCATACAACAGATTCTTAACTGGATTTTGTTCTAAACTTTAACTAGACCATTCAAACACACGAATAAGCTCTGATCGAACTATTCCATCCATGTTCTAGGTGAATTCTTACAGCTGTGGTCCCCAGTTTTGACCTTTAGTAGGACGAATTGAAACAAATTCAAATAATTGCAATGACCAAACTACAAACAGAATTTCTCATTGTTTTTTTTTTTAATTAAAGATGCAGTATTATTCCCCAGCCATATAGCCTCATCATATAGCACTATCAAATAACTATTTGCCCTCAATTGTTAAAAAAAGAAGCTAAATATTTGCTTTAAGCTTCTCACAATCTCCAAAGCCTCCAGAGAACAGTTGTATTTATGGCAATGTGAATTAAATGCACAGTTAGTTTTACCAGTTTGTAGAATACTGACAGCAATCAAGTCAAAAATATTCGGGCTCCTTCTAAACGAGGCTGAATACAAACATGCTGCACTTTTTTTTTATGGTTATTTGGGCGGAAAGAAAACAGTGTATTTTTTTCCACTTCACAACTATGCATTACTTTGTTATAGGTCCACCATCAAGTACAACTTGACTCAAGTACAAGTGAGTGCACCGCAACAACATGTGAGAAACAACAAGGAGATTTGATAGATTTGCAATTCACTGTTTTATAATTAATCAGCAAGAGAACAAAAGTAATAAAAAGTTCCAAATTACTTTTTCTGACCTTCTCAGATGCAAAAAAATGTTGTTGTTTTTCCCCACAGATGTAACACTCTGTTAATTATGGGCTAAATATTTTCCTCTTTACATGAGATCTGCTCTTTTTTGCATGACTGTCCACTGACAGAGAGCATTGAGACATTAGAAGCCAGTAGAAAGGATGCAATGATATTCCTGTTATTCTTTTTGTTTCGCAGACAGAGATAATTTAATTAATGCTGACTGTTTACTCGTGACAGACCCAAAAATGAGGATGAAAAGAAGAGGCAAAGGGAAATAATAACAAAAACAGCCAAAAGGGGATGTAGCGAGGGAGGACAAAAAGATGGCCGTTTTCTGCGTTCACATATTTTTTTTTTTCCACTGACTTATCATTGCACAAATTAGGTGCTGCTTTCTGCTGATAAGGTCAGCTGTCAGTCTACACTTGTTTAAGGGGACGAATATGCACAAACAGACACGTGCACGGCTGAATGCGAAGCCTCACAGCGAAGCTGATTTTGCAAGATTACAGCAGACACGAGCACAAGTACGAGGAAGTGTGCTTGTGTCAAACCGGAGGGGAAAAGGAAGAGAAAAGGAGGGGGGGGGGGTTCCACTGAACATAAACGACAGCGTACTCCCACTCTCTGTATTACACAGAAACAGTGTTCGCTGCATTGTGCTCGTTCTCTTTAGATTTATTTCACGTCTGCGTGTTCTAAAATCTTTCCTCGTGCAATTTACAACTCACAAGGCCATGAGTCATAAACTGCAAATTAAACCGCAACGTTGCAATCCGTCCCCGTGGAATCGCTCGTCTGCAGTGCTCAGTGGAACAATGACGCTTACAGACTAGTGTCTTTTCTGAGGAGAAGCGTTCCCGTATTCGGGTGTCAGGACTTGTCATTCTGACATATTCATTCTGTCTATGGAGGAGCGGGAATATAAAAAGGTATTGCCAAAAGCTGAGCGTTTGTTAAATGAAGATGAATGAGATGGATTGGACTGAAGGTGATATTTTATTTAGGATCAGACGCTCTCTGTTTGGTAATGCAACAGCCATTTGTGCAGCGACATGACAGCTCGAGGGAATGGATATTGATTAGAAAAGGTTGAGGCTTTTTTTTCTCTTCCTCCCCTCCTCCTCCTCTTCTTCTCCCTCGTTTTTTTCCTCCCTTTATTCCTCCCATCCTCCCTGCATTCCTCTTCATGATTTTCTTTTTTTATTACTCTCCCGCCCTTCACAGCTGAGAAAGGATTTCCGCCATATCTGCATATTTTTCTGCTGCGAGCCTGGAAGGTGTGATGTGCTGTTTAGCTTGATGGATGGTAAGCGTTGATGTCAGAGCCACACAACAGGAACCGAGGATGACATTAGATCTCTCACAGCAGAATTCTGGGATTTAAGAGCTTTGAAAAATGGTGCTTGTAGTAGGCAAGGCTGTAGGGTGTACTGGAAAAGTATTTACACCCCTCAAACTTTTTCCACTCCCCCAAATTAAAACAGCAAAAATACTATGATGTTGAACTCTTAAGACAATGACTTCTTTCTGTGGTCCACAGCCAGCTCCAGAAAATTAGAGAGACTTCAGCTAGAAAACATTTCTTTATCACCTCTAAAATTAAATGTGAGCGTACAATAATAGAGCTGAAGGTAATTTTTTTTTGGGACATGTTCAAACTTTTACAGGGTTGCAATATATTTTGAATCGAAGCCTGGAGGTGCCGTTCAAAGCCGGGATCAACTGGATGGAAAAACCGGCCGAAATCTGCTTATAATAAAAGAAACATTTATTAGAGAGGAACAATTCACACTTCTGTATCTTTAGCTAATTTGTTTTAGGGTAATTTAACTTATTAAAGTGATAATAACTATTTGACGTGCTGCCAATTTTTCATGTTTTCTCACTTAAAAAGAATGGAGAGATTTTATAATTTTCACTGTAGGGGCAAAATCTAAAAAAATGAAAATAAAAATAAAATTAAACCACATTATGAGATATTTTAGCAGCTGATTTGCATTTTATTACATGAAATAGGTATTTGATACAATAAAAAAAAAATCGAATTTAATATTTGGTTGAAAGCTTTGTTCATAATTGTGACACCGTAGCAGAAAATTTGGTCTGATTGACTGAATGTGTGGAAAGGTGTCTTTTATACAGGTAATGAGTTCAAATAGCTGCTATTCATAAAGGTAATGAGTGGATGATAGGAGGGCTTTAGAAAAGAAAAGCTGGAATTCATGTTTGGTATGTGATTCAATACTTTAGAAATAAAAGAAATAAAATTTAAATTACTAATTTAAAAATCATATCATGTGATTTTCTGGATGTTTTTTTTTTTTTTATCCTGTCTGCCCAATAAATCATCCAAGCGTCTTCTTCCTTTGTGTGAGGGAAACTTTAAAAAAAAAAAAAAAAAAAAAAAATCAAATACTTACTTTGATGTAACAGATAAAACTCACAACAACAAAAGCAAATCCTCTGACCCTAAATTTGGCCATGGATTTGTTCCATGTGCTGCGCTCATTCATAACTAAGAACAACTGAAGAAGAAGATCGATTTACATGCATTTTTATGTGTTTGTGCTCATGTTGTTTTCCATGTCTCCACCCCAGTGGAGGCTGCGCGTGAGTGGAGAGGCAATAACACAACAGGCCACATATCCTCCTAGTCAAACTGCATCTGTTCTGTACATGTAAGGATTTTCCCTCAATATTCAGAAGTTTTTGTTTTGACACACGGAAAGATGCATTTGTTTTCTCAAGTCCTAAACTTCAGCAATTGAAGTCCGACCTGCAGGAAACGACACACAGTTGATTTCAGCTTCCGCAAGCTTCGTAGACCTTGAACTGCCGCATTTATCCATTTATCAGAGAACGAGCCAATCTCTTGTCTAGAAGGTGTCGTCTACGGATTCAGAGGCTCCTTAAAAAGCCACTGGTGTGTTGCGCCTTTCACGCGATTTGAGGAAGATTTGATATTTGTTTACTTTCCTTCTCTTTAGTTAGCATCCATAGCTAACGTAGCTGCTAAAAAGCAGAAAAAAAATGTTTACTTCATATTAAGCGAATCTCTTATGTCTTTTAAAACGCTGCATAACATACTAAAAACCCACTGCCATACATTTCCTTTTTCTTCAGTTGCTCTCTTTGGTCAAATCAACACCTTGTAATTAGAAAATGCTTCCATTTAACAATTAATGAGGCCACGGGACTCCGGGGAGCACTCATAGCTCTAAAAATGGTTTTATACTCATGCAGTGATTCATGATCCACCGCAGTTTTATCTGCCTTTAGGGAAGTCTTTGTACTTGTGATTCATTTGTGTTTTCTTTTTTTTTTATGTCTGAGCCTAATCAATTCAGTTTGACATTGGTGAGATCCAATAAAGATCTAGGCACATCTCAGGGATGATTAATCCAAATGCACCTCCTGACAAATAATGTAATTATTTTAAATCAAATCTAAATTTAAATAATAAAAAAAAAAAACCTCAATTCTACTTTTGGGGATATTAGAAATAAGTTTTATTCTTGCTATTCTTTCTCTCTTTCTTTGTTTTACTTGATCTGGGTTCATTTCGTAGGGGCTGCAGCTTAAGCACAGGAGACCAGACTTCCCTCTTCCCAGTCCCAGTTCCTCCAGGGCGATCCCAGGGCAGCTAAATACGCCGACCCTCCAACATGTCCTGGGTCTTTCTTTGTGTCTCCTCGGCCTTAATATACTGCAGATTTGCCTCAAAATGTCTTGGAAAATACATTTACATTTCAAATAGCTTGTCCAGCTTGACTTCAGTTTTAAACACTTTACTGACACTGAAAATATCCAAGTCCAAGTCTTCTTTACTCAGTAATAGCTGTCACTCTGAAGAGTGTTGTTACAGTAAGACCTGTAAGCACTGATATACGGCGTCTTTTTTGACTGGATTTACATTTAATTGCTGCATTGTTCTGACCAGAATGAGCATCAGTAACAGTCAAGACAAAATCTGGCTTCCAGAAAAGTCTCTATTAATCTCTAATGATAGTAACGAGTTTTGATCCATAGTGCTCCACTATTATCATAATAATAATAAAGTGAGACTCTATATTCAGAAACTAAACTTTCAAAATTGCCTAAAAAAAAAAAAAAAAAAAAAACCTGCCTACATGAAAAATGATATTTATCTTCAAGGAAATAATTACAAGTTCAGGCATATGTTGACTGTTCGGTGCCTTTTCTGTCAGTGCATTTTGCTGGGGGTTCACCTTGCGGTGGCCCTCTTCTTGTTTGCAAGTCTGAAGATACTTCTGCACGGAGCAATTAGTCAACGCGCGCGCATGAGGTGAAAGTAAAAGATCTGTTGTTGTTGCGAATAAAGGTTTTCTCCATTGTTTGTGTCGTCACCATTAACATTCCAGACGCCCTAACCTGCTACACGTACACACCCGAAAGGACAACACAACAGCTGCGCACACAGAGCCTCTGGTTTTATCTCCTCCGCCCATTCGCCCTCATTGCTATTCCATGCCGATAGCTGATGATAACCTCTCTTGTTCACACGTGGCGACCAGGATTGTGGCTTCTGATAAGTCCAATTAACAGAAAACTAACAACAGGGATCGACGCCATTGATGAAACATGGCAAGGAAATTCATAATTGCAAGGAGGTGAAAGGTTAAATGACTTTATATAAAATCTTAATACACCATTAAACTCTGATAGCGCAGTCCCCTTTTGTCCCGTTTTTCTTTATGTTCACCATTCAAAAGACACTTGACCTCAATCCAACTAACCAACAATTACCAGTTTGTTTGTTTTTTTTTAAGTTTTTACAGTGGTAATTTCACAGGAGCTTCAATTGTAGGAGAGAAATCAATAAAAAGTGATTGCCTAATAGATTGATGAAGTAAGAGGGGAACATCAAGTATTGACTACATGGAGTAACAAAATGATGTAAAACAGAAGTGCTGATTATTTGTGTTTGGTGTGTCTTTGCCCTGGTAATTTTATAAATAGTTTTGTCAGTATTGGATTGGATTGGGTGAAAAGTTCTAAAAATTTATCCATACACATTCTGTCATGTTGAAGAGTCTTTGTATTTTTACAAAAAAAAATTTAAGCCTGTCATTTTTAATTACAACTTTTAAATATATACGACAGTTGGACGGACAGCTCACCAGGAGAGAAAATGATTAAAGAGTGGTAGCTCCTACTGTCTGCGGTTGGGTGTTTAAGGGTGAAATGTAAATATTTACTATTTGATATATCAGCCTTATTATGGGATTTTTCTGTTTTTGTTTAGCAGCATATTAAATGTTTACAAAGATCTATTGCAAAAATTTGGCCATCAGGATTCTTTATCTTCAAAACTCGTCATTTCAGAATCTGCCCAGAGTTTTGTGCTTCTGCATGTGCAGCTTTAAAGTACAGAAAATAACACCTGAGATTTTTATCAAGGTTACCATGATCCAAATGGCAGTTTTAACAACCACATTAATGTCTCTAATATTTAAAAAAAAGAAGCTGATTGGTTTAAAAAGCAACACTGAACTTTTAAGTGAGGGCAATATGTTGTATGCCTGTCTTATTTTTGTTTGCACTTACCAAATAAAACATCACCAAAATGGTGTCACTGCCATGTGTGATCATGGGATTGTGAAGTGCGTGCAACTTTATACACTAGAAAACGCATGACAGAAATGAAAGGGGTAAGTGGCGTTACTGCAGTGTGTCTGGTTGCAGTATTAGAAAAAACAAAACTACTCAGACATTCCACTGCAACATGAAACATCAGACAATTATATTTTTTTATTCAGTGATCTCAAAATCAAACTCCAATCACTTAACAGTGTAAGAGCCTAAATGCTTTTCTGTGTGGATGCTGTGGCATAAACAGACATGGCCAAACCCATCTGCCTTTGGCAGATGGGTTTTCTCCCTCATGGTAGAGCAAAGTGAGAGACTATCGACAAAGGTCCCTGATAGAGAGGGATGACGTGACTAATTACTCCACCACACACACTTGAACTCTCTTCAAACTCCCTCTGTCCACTGAAACGGTCTGCTCTGCAAAATGCTGCACAATTAAACGGTAAAAGGCAAGCTGCTGTCTCTAATCGGTAGATGTTTTTGCCATTTTAGACCTTGCCAAATTATAACTGAAAAAGTAAAAAAAAAAAAAAAGTTCTTCAAGCCACAGTTTCTGCTGTTCATTTACATGAGTTTAAAATGCCCTGTGTCATATTTTACAGCGGGAAAAAAAAAAAAAAAAACCCGGTCTCCTCACGCTCTTCCACACTTTCCTAACTCGCTGCAGCTGACGTCTTAATCTTCTCGCTGGTTTTCCCCACGGTCTTCCTCGTCTTTTGTACTTCGCCCTGAGCAGCAGCCTTACTAAGAGGTGAACAAGACGGAAGGCAAATCCAGGCTACTTCAGCAGGGTCATTCTGCCCAGCAGCCAGTCTTTGATCTGCTCCCTGGATAAAACACGTATCTTCAGACGTCAGAGTACAACGCCGCGTGCTCGATAACATCAGTAATACTTCCTGATAAATCCAACTTCATATTTTCAAAAAAAAATACATGTTTTTTTAGATATGTCATATACATATCTAAAAAAAAAATACTGTCAGTAACTTCTGTTTTTTCACATTTTGAAGTGTTGCATGTGCAAAAAGCTAAAATAGGTACTCTAATAAGACACGCATTTGTTTTGTTATTTTAGGGTATTTTTAGGTGATTGTTCTCTGTTCCTATTCGGCCCTCTTCATCAGCATAACACTTCCTGTTATAAGGATCCGTTATGCCTTTCTGAAGCTGTTGTGGGTGCAAAAGTCCAAAGCCACACTGGTTTTTATGAAACTGTCATCTATTAGGATCATCTTTGTACCTCGGGGACCGCCTTCTTTGTCTGCACACACTTTTGTTTTGTGTGTGTTGGGGGGAGGAGGTCACCATGTACCCAGACCACCATGGCTCCTTGTCAGAGAAAGGGCAGGAAGGCTCCCGGAGGTGTTACAAGGAGCGGTGGGGAACACAAAGAGGTGACACAGAGAGGAGGACTTTGGTGACATTTGCACAGTCAGAACCATTGGTCACAGCATTTTGCTAATGAAAAGAAACCAAAAGCAGGGTGTGAGCAGAGTCTGCCAGACGTGGGGATGTAATCTCAGTCTGTGTCAGAAATTTGACAAATTAAAATGAATCATTACGTAAAGCAAGAGAGAAAGAAAAACGTGTGTGCATAGCTGTGTATTTATGCAAAAGCTTTCCACTGCCAAATTTCGAAAAATCTCATTGACGGAGATTGGAGCCGTACTCTCTGCCCATTGACACAGTCTTGACCACAGGCTATTGCAACTCATTCAAGCTCGAGCTTTGTCCCGGTCTGGTATGCCTATTGGCAGTCTTGCCGACTCTCAATAACAGATGTCCCTGGGCTTTCAATTATTTATCGTAGATGGTCAGGAATATTAAAACCGTATGTTAGAAGCAATATGTTTCACACAATGATCGTCTTACTCTTTAACTAACTGATGAAAAGGTTAAGAAACGCCTCAGAAGAGAAGAATGTATGATGAAAACATTCCAATACATGTACAGTCTATGTTGCAAACCATCCATCCATCCATCCATCCAGAAGGGTTGGTAGCCATCTTTTGCTGTCAAGAACCAGTAGAAATCAAAGCAGACGTACAAAAATTGGGAAAAAAGCTATTTTTCACAATAGCTCTTGGCTTGGCTGGCTTGTTTAAAGCAAAAAGCACTGGAAGAGGGAATCTGAAGCAGGTCTGTAAATGGCAGATTTATTTAAGTGTGCACAATCTTTGCACGCGTCTGTCCGTCTCTGATCGGAATGATGGCTGCTTCATTGGGAAAATGGATGACCAAGTATCAGTTGAGCAAAGGTTTTTCACATGCAGACTGAGCCAGGGAGCTGAGAGATACAGAGACTGCTTGACTAGGTTTCAAGTCCCGCAAGAGACAAAACAGGCACACATTCAAGAGGAGCCAGTGGCTAAAGGCTGTACAGGACAGGGGCCAGAGAGAGATGAGCTGGGTATTGATCTGCAGAGTTTGAGTTTCTTTGTGAAACAGGATCTGAGGACACAAGTGAGAGCCTTATTTAAGACCCCCCATTCACATCCATATCTATTGATCCATGTGCACTTTTAAGTAACTTCTTTGCTGCTTTTTTCCCCCCCTTACATCTTCATTTTTCCTCTTTTCCTGCCATTCTCTTTTAGATGCTCAGACTCAAGGAGCTTTTATTATTATTATTATTATTATTATTATTATTATTATTTCTTTTCCTTTCATTATTTTCTCCGATTTCTGTTCAGGAACATATCTCTTAATCATGCGTCCATGCAATTCATCTCTGAGTGATTGAAACCACTTCTTTTATGGATGTTTATTTTCTTAATGTGCTTCCAATAAAAGTCTTCTCATCCTCAAGATCTTATCACCGACGGCAATAAATCGAGCAGATAGACTTATTGTACCACAATCACATTTGGCAATGACAAGCGAATTTCAATGCACGCACACACACAAACACACACAAAACGATTATAAATAGCATCTTTGTTCTGTGGTAGATTCGATTCTTGCTGTTCGTTGGCAGGCGTAATAGATGGCTGTCATTACTGTGTGCTGTCATAACTTGCCTTGTAAATCTCTAACTGAGACGAAGAGGAAGAAAGAAGGCTTAGGAACCATCTTTAGAATATTCTTGTTTACTAGGGACGTAAAGAGAACTTGGGCATCACAGAGGAATGACTAATTGGCTTATTTCAGATTGCCTTTAGCCCATTGTTTGCAATTAACTAATTGCAAAGTCTGTAATTGATTAATGACAATTAATTGCATTTTAATAAAAACAACATCATATTTAAACAAAATAAACATTTTCAAATCAAAAACCCTGTTTGCTGCTAAATTATTGAATACAAATAGACACATTAGCTCAACAACAAACATATTCATTGTATTTAATCTGTTATTCAGATTACCCGGCCATCAGATTGGTGCAAAGTGTCATTGTACCTGTTGAGTTTTGAAGTGTTTTATTAACTCCTGATTATTCATGTAACTTCTTTTGTATTGTCGACTGTGGGTGCTGACAATATTGCTGAGGAGGTCTGCGCTTTCTGCAATATATTTTGCAATGAAATGATATTTTAGCCTTGAATAGCTTCAGTGATAGACCAACTCTCTCTTGCAAAACCTGCACACAAAAATAACCGTTCCATCGTCCCATCAGATTGTTGTTTTTTTTTTTTTTTTTGTTTAAACAAAATTTAATTCCCATTGAAACAAGAGAAGCAGCTGTGTCTTGTGTGTTTGAGCAGGTCGCTTGTTGTGTGTCAGATTTATTGGCGTTATCAGAAACACGCAAATACAAATGTTCCGGCTGGAACCTTTTTTTATACAGCCAGAAAATATGTGGAAAATAAAAAAGCGCTTTATTTTCTACAAACTCTTAATGAGTTAAAATCTGTGAAATTAATTAATCGTAATGATTTTTGTTAAAGTCCTGGCCCCTGTTTAAACCTTTAGTAGCTTTTCCTAAGAACGACCTCTGTGCACTAATGACCAAAATGATGTACATCCAAACCCAACAAAAAGCAGACCACCACCACCGTCCTTTTTAAAAAAATATTTCTCTGAATCGACACAAGCTGAAGGAACAAAATGCTTCCAAGCTGCATGGACACGCAGCTACGGTCCCCTAAGCTGAAAATGAAACAGGAGTTGTTCTGATGCACATGTGAATATGGGCAGATCCTTTGGGTGTTTGTCTCATGAGAACTTTTTCCCAAGTTCTTCTCCTCCAACATGTCTGTGCTAAGATGCCTGCTTAGACCTTCCGGTCAATCCTCCTCTGGGTATTTGAGGATTAAACAAATGTGTGATGTCTCTTAGGGTTTCAGTGTGCTTAGTTTTTACTGAAAAAAAAGAGCTTAAATTCCACTTTGACTTTCAATCAATCACTGTGTCACGTCTAAACCAGCCTTTGTTTTTATCATTTCCTTTCCAGTGATAAGACGACATTGATTAACATTAGCCCAAGAGGTGTTTTCTTCTTTCTGAATGCTGTGTAAAATTCTCACAGAAAAAAAAAAAATTAGGATTCATCTTCAGACAGCATTGTTCTCATTGACAGGTCATGAAACATAAATTTATTTTGATAGCATTAAAATGATTTAATCTGAGTCAAATTTACATGCTGACTATAATTCTCTCATTATTATTCCCCTGCCCTCAGTCATCGTGTTTTATTTAGTCCGTCCCAAAATCTTCTTTGCCCTCACTCTCACCAATTCAATTTATATTTCTACCCCACAGGGCCCCCCAGCACCACCACCACCGCCTCCCTCTCTCACTCTCTTTTGCCATCTGACTCCTTCCCGGCAGCAGACCTCCACCAGCTAAGAGCGGTACAACTGATAACGTCAACCGTGCTGTCTGTGACTGACAGCTGGGTAAAATGGCTGTGGCAGCACACAGAGGCATGGAGAATCCTTTTCCAGGCTGCACCAGTGTCGGTACCTGCGCCCATCTGTCAGCCAAAAAAACATCAGCGCGAGCTATCGGTCCCAGCTGACCCGCAAGTCGGCCGAGGAAAGGGGGGTCGGGGAGGAGAGAGGCTCAATGCAAGCCAAATAAGCATGAAGTTCAACAGACGGCTGTTCTGTCAGTCATTCTCTCTCTTTTAGTTTAATCTGTCACCACGCCTCTTTTACTTCTACTTAAGTCACTTTTAAGTTATTGGTATTCTTATGCGCTCCATTTCATTGTATTCGTCTCCGTGTGCTATGCAGCAACGCAGGGTAACAAGAAGAAACTTTGGCTCGTCACCCCAAGCAGCTTCGATTGCCATCATTACACTCAGTCCATGCTATTTCACTCCTACTATAATTGGTAGTGCGGGGAATGAAAGCAAGGTCCATGATTTCATACTTTGAAGGGACCGACAGCCAGCAGAGCGCTCGTCGAGCTGAGCCACGTGTCTGCGAGAGCGGCGTGGAATCCGAAACGGCAACCGCCGCGTTAAAGAGAGACTAAGGTAAGCGAATTGCAAGTGCGAGTGCAGCAGATATCTGGATAATTATGGCAAGAACAGGTTTATTCACAGCCATACTCCATGCCCCTCCTTAGCGAGCTACAACAAGGCCCTGACACGGTTTCGCTCTGTGGCATCTCATAACGTCTGGCACCTTGTTAATGATTTGCGAGTTAAGCGCAAGAGACAAGAGGAAGCAGAAAATCTGCTGGATGTGGAAACACTATCATGTTCTTTGTGGTTACAGTTAAATTCAGCTAGATGTGAAACCATAATTCACCTGATGGGGGAAAAAAAAAAAAAAAAAGGACTTCCTGTAATGAGAGAAAAAAAAAACCCTACATGGCGATTTAATTTAGTGTAGAATGAACACTTTTATATATTACTGTACAAGATGCAAATGAGATTTCTCCCCTTGAATAATCATCCATCTAAAAGGCTGAACCTCACTGGGAGGTAATTACACTGCTCTCATCATTAAATAACCTCTGCTCTCTTTTACAATCCTATCTTTCTCTCTCTCTCTCTCTCTCTGCAAGCCCCCCAAAGCCTCTCTCTTATATTCCCTGACAATACACCTCCAGGCCAGTTTAATACAAGGTGCAATGGTAACCCTCACAGAACATAAATATACACTCTCCCAACAGCAAGGATAAAAGATTTTAACCAGCCTCTCATATATGTATGCATAATGTCATTTTTTTTTTTTTTTTTACATCTTTCATCCTTAATATGCATTATTGTGTTCCCGTTGATAATAATGAGGCCTGGTGAAACCAGTAGAGATGTGAGCATGCTGTGATGAACTATCTTCTTTGTTCTTCACTTATTCTGGCGGTAGGTAGAGATAGGAATATTTTATACTGCGCCATTTTTGTTAAACCAGCTCCATGGTTTCCTTGGATCAGGGGTGTCTGAAGTGCGGCCTGGTTGGCCATTTGTGACCCTTGGACTGATTTTGTGCAGGCCCCAAAAATGCAATTCAAGAATGATACAAGTTTGTCCCGTCCAGCACAAAGGGTTGATGCAGATGAAAGCTTTTTATTTGGGATAAGAGTAAAATTATAACCAACGAGATTTTCTGACAATGTAAAGTGTTAAGTACAAGATAAAGTATCAGTGTTTGTATAACCAAGCTTTTACTGAAGTGGCAACTTTGCTGCACCCAAATCGGCGTTAATCTAATTTTTTTTTTTACTTGGTTAAATATAGCAACCATTTTGAAAGAAAGTGACCCAAATCCTGTATAAAATGTGTTTAGTTCAGCCAAACAAAAATAAAAATTGAAAACTAGAGACATATCTTTCAATTACAGCAAACCTGCAAAATCCTTTTTAGATTTTTGGATCGACAACAAACAGCATCTCTTTACTATACTTGCTTGAGTTTTGTTTTTTAGGTTTTTGGGGTTTTTTTGGCCCGCAAGGACTTCTGACTTGATGCTTTTGGCCCAAAAAGTTTGGACACCCCTGCCATGACACTGCAGCTGCCATCACAGCGATCTTCCCACATCTGTTGTTTTATCTAAAAACTCATTTTAAATGGGTATAAAAGGGAAGAAGCACATTTTGTGATGCTTCTCATACCATCTAGACCAGTGGTCCCCAACCTTTTTATTACCACGGACCGGTGAAGACTTGGAAAATTTTGCTGCGGCCCGGGGGGAGAAG
>NW_015113941.1:160834-182001 GCF_001443285.1 Poecilia latipinna | reverse complement strand
ATCTGTACATTTAGGCCATGTGCCACTTTGCATACCTGCACATCACAGCCTGCTGCTTGCGCGACGTCAAGTAAAGCCTTTGTTTCATTCATTAAGCCCGGCAGATGGCCGGCGTGGGAAACGTTCTTTGTTGTACGTTATGCTTTTTACGGGCATTCAGCACAATTTAAGCTGTGCTTTGATTATTATTAACATCAAAAGGTTTCGCCGGAAGCACACGATTTTTGCCAGCAAAAGGCAAGGACGCACGGCTTCTAACGTCTGCTTTAAGGTCAGTAATTAAAGAGGCAATATTCAGAAATAACGTCTGGTTTATTCAGGTCAGGCAGGGAAAAATATGAGAGTCCAGGTGGCGACTCAAAGCAACTGTTCTCACCCCGTGAACCCTCAGAAGCTATTTTCATAATTGGATGCTTGTATACCTGTATGCACAATAGGTAGCCTATATAGAAATCAGTTTTTCAGCAGATAATGTTGCTCTCAAGTTTTTAATAAGATTCACTGGCAGTAAAGGGACTATTAATTAATTATAGTTCTATATAAGTAACCATTAAATATTTAGAAAAAGAGACATTGCTAAAATATGGACTTTGATCGCTACTCTTTTTTTTATGTTTTGATAACTCCATTTGGGGTTCAGGATCAGTAAGAAACTCAGGTTTTATCAGCAAGCTGTTTTATCTACAGGTACATTCAGCGAGTTTTATTTCATCTGTCATTTTGTCCCAACGTAGAGTATGCTCTCGCTGATATCACAACACGCTGTCTGCATTTTGAGAGTTTTGTAGAATCATATATTTCCAAGTTGTTTTTTGTTGTTGTTTTTTTTTTTTTTGCATTTCTAAGAAGTTCTTAAATGGGGAAAGAGGATACAGATACGTAGAGAAAGAGATGCACATCTCAGGTCTTTTATCAGGAGAATGACAAAAAAAAAACAAATACAATGAAGTTGGATTTTGAGAGATCTTAGCTTCATACTTGAAAAAAAGAATGCAGAATGAAATTATTAAAAACTGTTGTGTGTATGACCTGTAGGGCAGTCTAATGGTTATTTGATGTGCCCCTGATATGGTTTTCAAGCTGATGGAAAGTGGTGCTATGCCCTAAGTCATTATTCATGCTTCCCAATCGATTCTCCACCATCCCATCCAATCGAGAAACTTGACTTTTATTCATAATTAAAGCTATCTAGATGCAAATCAGAGAGAGTCAAAGGGCATATTTGGTTATAGTCATGTTAAGTATCTCTATTGAAGGAGGCGTCTTTATTTTTACCTCAAAAATAAAAAAATATACACATGCCCACGCACACGCTGAATACCTATTAAACCTATTGTCTAGAGATAAAGCAATTATGTCTGACTGAGACTTAATTTAAATAACAGTGGTTAATGTCATGTTTTTCTGCCAGTTTTTATACTGGCACAAATTTGCTTGGATGTTTGATTTTGAATGTGTGGGTGTTTAGGGGGATTTCATGTTTAACAGCCTTTATCTGGATCAGTCTCTTGTCTCTTGAAAATAAATAGAACCCTGTCCAACTTCAGTACGGACAGGGTAAATTTAATTGTGTACCAATACGTGGGTGATTATAAAGGTTTTTATAATCATATCAGCGTAAGAAAATAAGGTGTTTTTGCTGTCAGCAGAGCTCAAGTAAATGATCTGGAAGTGTAATAATGCACTTATGAGGGAACAAAACTATCTTAGTAGACAAGTATGGTTGGCAACTAATTACTTCACGTGCAAAACAATTCTGTTTCCCAATCTCCTCCATATTGCTTTGTCATATATGTGCTAGTTTCCCTCAAATTTAGGAAACTAGCAGATATTTGCTAGTGTATATCTAGTTTGTTATGCTAAGTATTGTTCCACAATATAAATATTACTGACCACACATAAAACTGAGAGTCAATGAAGTATAGCTGTGAAAAAAGCATCACCACTGTTGTATTTAATTTCAAAATGGTTATAAATTATAATGTGTGAAAAAATTTTCCTTTTAAAAAAAAGGCTTAAATTATTCCAGTTAAGCCTTGGTATTTTCGGGTTTTAAGTACCAGGATCACTTGCTAACAGCTGAAATCTGCCAATACTTCAGATGTGAGGCAGGAAAGTAAGACTGCCTATCTACCTGAACCCACATAACATATCGTCCATGAAAGGTATAAAACGGAAATTTTCCTGCATATAGTTCAGAAAAGAGACCATATTCAGAAAATCTTCTGTAAGTAGTTATAATTTTCATCAACAACCATGTTAAATAACCTTATGCCCTTGGAGCATGGAAAATCCTCCGTGTGCTTCTGCATATCTCTTTCATGCTCCATCTGCAAAAGCATATAACCAATAGAGAGTGTAAGGTGGTTGGAGACTAATATGCAGATGGAGTCCTTTACATGTATATCTTCACAATGTGAAAGTCTGATAAAAACCTTAGATTACTTTTCATTGGAGATCATTCCTCAGCTCTTGGCTTACTGCAAAATGACATAAATTCCAGGATTCACATCTTTCCAGCAAATATTCTTCTGTTACACCAGAATATAACAACCTTTTACAAGGTATCTTTCAGCTTTCAAATGGCAGCTCATTACAGTGTATTTTCTCATATGAAATCATAAGTCTTTTCAGTTGCAGTCATTGACACCATTTGAAGCGACAGCCTCATTTTCAGCCCCCATATGCCAAATTCTGTGTATGCCTTCGAACACGCTGATGACAGAGTGCAGCAATGCTACTGATAGAGACCTTTCAGGCATTGCTTAACAGGATTTGAAAGAAATTCTGAATTTCTAACGAGCAAAGACGAAATACATTTCTTACTTTAGACTTTTAAATTAAACCGACTTTTTAAAAGAAAAGTCTTGTATTTTGAATTATTACAAGAAAAGATTTCAGCTTTATAATGTTAAGTCTTTTCAACCTTCCCGGTACACATGGCGTCCCCTGCATGATCCCGATCAGCCTCTTGGTATCTGTGCTTGTTTGTTTGCTTTACTCGTCGGTCTGCCTTATCACGTGTTCGCTGTCTGCCTTACCCATCTTCATTTTTGGTAGCTGTTATTGCAGCTCATTTCAGATTGTGCGACAAGAAGGAGAAGGAAAGTGCGGGAGGGGGTGTGTTCGAGTGTGTTTGTGTATGTGCACGACTGTGTTATGCACGTCGCAAACTTCGATACACACATCATTAGAAGCATCTAAATAACACAACATGAGCGCCGAAAAGACGGTCATTAAATGTGAGACTTGAATGGCTTAATTATTTTCCCTGCCGTTGAGGTAGACTAATTACTGTGCCGGTTTGAAACCTGCTCTCACTCTAAAATCTTTTCTTGTGCACAATCATAAGCATTCATCCGCAGTTGACAGCGTAACAAGAAAATCGTCTCCGTGCAGGCAACAAAAACAGCATGCTTCATTTCTGGATTATAAAGTCTGCTGCAAGTTGATTCCTGTCCATGCGTTCACGACCACAGAATCCCGGGGTGAAGAAGTGTTTCAAGAGGTCTATGACCTGAGATGAATTGTTATGAGGGCTTGAATTAAAAAGGGAGAGGTTAATGTCATTGTAATTTTCAGCGCGGAGTCTTACGGGAGATGATTTCCTCATCACCGAGGAGCCAGTGTGATCACATCTAATGCATTAGACTAATAATTACATTCAAACACCGCCTATTTTCATACTTTGTTAATACCACAGTCGCCCAGTTTGTCATTGCTATGCCTATTTCTGGGGTCAAAGATCTGAGTGACCCGCTAAATGGGAATTGAGTAATGACAGACACATTAACATTGATGCACCAACATTCAAGCGGAAGGACCACGCTTACTTAGCGGCGCGCCCGAAGCTTGTTGAGTAACATGTAATTATCATGCACGGTTTGTCTCATCAGGCCAAGGTGTCGAAGTGTAAAAATGGCCTTGGGTGAGTCACAGCGGTGAGACTGAGGCTCCGCATTTGTCCCAAAGGAAGATGGAGAGAAGCTATAAATGCTGTCCGACACAATACATCATCTTGTTATGTTTACCCATCGCCCAGAGCTGATCTGTATGGGGCTGGGAACTAGCAGGGCTCACACTCAATAAAATTTAATATTTCTGAACACATCTGACAGTGCACAAAAAGTTATGGCAAGCTGTTGTTTTAAAGGTATCTATGTGGAATTATGTTTAATATTTACTGCACCTAAGCCAATCTTTGTCTCCAGTGGGGATAACATTGGTGTTATGTGGTTATAGTGTGTGACTGACCCCGCCGGCGGAGCTCTTTCTTCCTCTGACTGCAGCCACATGTGCAGTATGTGGTCGGCAGAGTTGTGCTGTCAAGAAGAGTCACTGGATCGCTTGCCGTCTGTTTGCCACCGGTGCCCTGACTGGTGGGTCCGTCTATGCCTCAGCTTCCCAGGGGCAGCTTAGTACGCAGAATCTGCAGGAAAAATTTTAAAAAAGACGTCTCTCCGGACAGAAGCAGCTGTGATGAATGAGGCCTGAGGGGTCAGACCTCACAAGTGACCAAGACCAGAAAAATTGTGCTGGTTCTACAGCTGGGATTCTGGGATAAGCATAAAAATGATAAGTGTGTGTTGTTGTTTTTTAAACTGGGTTCTACAGTCAGGTGTGTGTTTTATGGTTTCCTACTCAGAATATTTCTACACGGTCTGGGCAATTATGGAATTTAGCTACTTTGCAGGTCGGTGAAAAAGATTTGGAAAGAAAAACTTGTCCCATCATCCGAAGGTGCATCCGCCACCTTTAAATGTATTCAACCAGTACGTGCTACTGGAATATTGCTCCTCTGTATAATGGATATTACCCTATTAGTAGGTCAAGACAGTCATAAATCAAAGTCATGAAACTATCACACAGCAACAGTATCTTCCATCAGAATTAAACCGAATATGTAATACTTGCTATAAATCCATAGGAATTTTAGTTATTTAAAGATGAACTAAAAGGACTGATCACCCCAAAAGTTTGATAGTCTGAAAATGTCATTTTAAACATGGAAAATTTGTAGGAGCCTTTTATTAAGTAGCTTGGAGCTATTTCTATTCATTTTAATCTATTGATGCATAATTCAGTGGAGGTGGTACCCTATAGTGAAAATAATCTCATATACTGTTTTAATGTGCATCACACTGGGATTTGCCACTGTTACAGATGATGCTGTATGAAGCCACCTGAGTCTTGTTATGTGGAGCCGTGCGAGGGGTGACACAATTTGCATTATTCAGAGCATGATGCAAAGCTGTGTGTTAGCTCTTGTCCCTCCATAAGAACCCACCATGCTATCCCAGAAGGCACAAGGGGCTCCCCCGGTAGATCCTCCAGAAAGGCTTAATTTGCTCTGGTAGACAATTAGAAGAGTCTGGTGCTGACAAAGATCAGTTCCCCTGCTTCGTGTAAGGGCTTCGTTGTGTCACTGAAGAGTGTTCATGTTTTAACCCGGGCTTCAGCCACTTGATTTAATCATCTTATGATCTCACCCACCTATTTACTGAATAGAGTTTTGTGTGTGATTTCTGATCTCCATGCACCTTTAAAGTTTTGAGTTGCCAGTTTTAGCAGATTGCAATTTCTTTTTAAGGACTTGAGTTTTAAGCAAGATATGAGCAGCAATGGATATTTCAACCATTTGTCCCAATGAAGCTTAATTATTCGTAATTGGTGCATAAGAGAGCAGTATTTGTAAAACATGCTGTTACCATTTTTGAAACTACAACAAAGTAATTAGGAATACACATTTGAAACAGTCTTGAGCATTCTGCATCAGTGGTTAGCATGGTTAGCAATGCTTGCTACACATATAGCGGCTTGTCTTCATAAGACAAGGTACCTTAACTCAGAGATTTCCAAATGCATGACATGTCCAAATTCAGCATGTTCCCTGACTGAGGGATACATTTTAAAAGAACAAAACATATCATCTTTCCTGTACTCTTTCAGAAATGCTCTTATTAGATAAATATTTATCTCTCTCTAGCCTGCTGGATGGACTGCAGATATTAAAAATAGCTAAGTATGAGTCATATTTACTAAGTCCACTCCATAGTATCATTGTCAGCATGACCTGATCGCACTTGGGTACTTGTTTTCAATGATTGTGGCGTTTATGATAGTCTGATCTCCATTTCCTCATTTTAACCCACCTAAATAATAAGCTGATTTCAACAACTTATATGCAGGGTCTAATTATTCAGTCATGATCCATATCTCTTGTCTCTATGGGATCATTAATCTTGAAAATAGTAAGCTTTTCTTTGTGTTTCAACTCTGTTTTTTTTTTACACCTTTTATACCCATTCCCTTCCCTGTCCTATCATCAACCGTGAACAAGATAGTCAAATTTCTCTTGTGGCAAAGACTGACCCCTGACCTGGAGGAGCAGGCCACCTCTTATTGGTTGAGAACATTGCCTCAGACTAAGAGGAGCTGACTCGCATTCTGGCTTCAGAATATAGTGAAGGTCACAGCTTGAAAATGTACGCTAATTGCAGTGAATAGTTTAAATGAACTTTACAATTATTTTCATAAAAGGGAGGAAAAATGAAACTTAAGAGAAAATGGATCATTCTTTTCTCCTTAAATTACTCCATTAATGTGACATTACCAGCTCTCAGGGCTCAGCAGTGTTCAAGGACAAAGCAGTGATGGAGCTCAATCTGTTAGTGAAAGCTGTGTGATTAACCAATCCCAGCTAGCTATTAGCATGGCCCTTGAAATCAGCAGTGGCCACGAGGATGATCAGACTCAAGTTACTCCCAAGACTGTGACAGAAGGTGCTCCCGCTTCCATGCTTCATGTTGAGCCATTCACACCATCTTCTTCTCCACCTGTTCACATGCCTGGTCATAGCAGGAGCATATGCCAAATTGCATCCCTGCAAATTTGTTGAGAAGCTGAAGTGTGTGGGTAATCTGTGCAAACATGTAAGAGTGATCTTTCATTCCTCCTTTTTCTGCCATGGTGCGTTCCCACTCAGCATGGCCAAATTAAAACCAGAGCCAAAGTGCCTCACAATTGATAGTCATAATTACAACCGGAAACCAATTAGTGCCTTTAAGAGTTGTTTATTGCCACTGTGCCCTCACTAAACTGAACTGTTAAAACACAAAAATTAAGCCAACTTAAACATTAAGCCCACTTTGCAAAAACCAACAGCTATCAGACAAAATATGTTTACTCGAATGGAAATGTCCTCTAAAGATGCTATCATTTTGTTTAAGTGGCAGTATCTATATTGTCTTAAAAGATGTGGTATCAACATCTGTTATGTTGTTTCTTCTCCAAGCCTTCACTTCAGTAAATACAGTTTTCGTCCTATTAAAAAGAAATCAAGTAGCTCATGAAAATGTACATTTTTGACATTTTTTTAGATGCTTCCTATCCCTTCGTTATAGCTTCACAAGTGTTGGTTTTTGATCAGGACGATATGACCACCTGCCCATGGTGTCCTCCCATCATGGGGTGGCATGAGCCCTCCAAGAATATGGGCTGCCCATTTCAGCTGACAAATTAGGGTTGCAGATTTTCATTAAAATGTAAATTAAATGGCTGTCCTAATATTTTCAGGACTTAGTTGTACATTAAACGAAGATTCTTTAAAACACTTTTTTTTGAGAACTTCCTTTGTACATTTTAATTTCTTAAAAATATTTTTGACTTGCGATACATCTTGTTTTATTTCCGCCTTTTTTGTTTTTTTTAACAAATACACTTCTGCAACTTAAGAATTATTGCAGATGAATTATGCATATAATTTCATTATTACATTTCTAAATGTAAGCAAGCCAAGCAAAGACCAAACACACTCTGGTTGGAGAAACACAAATGACAAGTGTTTGTTTTATTTGTCACCATTTGAGCTTGAGCTGCTGCCAATGCTGCGTGCTTAAAAGAAACATGACTCAACATCAGATGCGTTACATTGTAGCCACGGCATTATTTAGAAAATAAAGTGAAGTATTAGAGTATTTTCAGAACTGTTCCTCTTGACAGTAGTACATGCAGCTGTTATCTCAGACCCAATAACTTGTCACCAACACTCCACTAAATTGGTACAGAGACGACACCATACCTTTGACTTATAAGGTTGTTTACCTCAAAGTCGGAGGCACTGCACAGATGAAAAAAACATTTATATAACACTGCAAATGAAACATGGACTAATGTAGACTAATTATCAATCATTTATTCCCATTTAACACCTTCCCCAGCTACATTCAAATTCCCAAAACACCTCCCTGCTGCATTACCAAAGGTATTTTGCTGTACCAGTTCTCAAATTATAACATTATTTTGTTTTTGAGCTCCCTCTACAGCATTGGGAGGACATAACACTGTTATAGAAACACCTTCATCCACCTGAGGGCATGAAAATTGTAGAGGAAAGCAGCAATAACGCTACCAAGCATGTTAGATATCAAAATTGAACAAACACAATGACAAAAACCATTATAGTTAAATGGGTTTCTTCTTTTTAATTAAATTTTTTTTGTCATTTTGAGGCATCTATGAAGTCATTATGCACAGCATAATTTACTCTGTAATTGTAGATTGTGAAGGTAAAAATCTCTAAGACTTTGCAAAAAATAAACTTCTTTCATTTGACATTAAGTCATTCCCATAGTAACTGTAGCAGAAATGAGATGACTAAGACACAGTTCTTCTGTTGGATGAGAACAGCTGTGATATAGTTAAGAATTGCATTTAATAACAGATAAATAATATGCTATGTTTAAACAAGCATGCAAATAGCTAAAAGAAATAGCGGAAAACATAGAATTACTTATTCTCAACATTAGCTAAACTAACCCACAGCTACTAATGGTCCCATTATTAAAAACTCCATCACTTCAGATTTGTGTCATGTTTTAGTGACTTGTATTATGCCATTTTTGAGCTTGTTAGGTTACATTTGTTAGATGTTGTTGGAACTTCATTTGTGTTAAATTAAGATAAGCACATTGCTCTGAAAAGGATATGAGATTTTACATTTTGGTTAAAAATGTTATCCCAACTGTTCTTTGCTTATAACCATTTGAATGTGTGCCTGACTGTAGAACAATTTTATTGCATGATGAAATTAGAAGATGGAAGAAACATTTTCAAAATCCTGAAATTTCTTTTCAATCTGAACATCTATCTAGGTGTATCTCTGACGAATACTTTATCAACCTTGAACTGGCGTCTTTATTTACTGCCTCCTTGCTGGTCTTGAATTTCCGTGGTGCATGTCTCAGTCTCTCCCCCTGACACAGTTAGAAGGAAAAGTGGCCTTAAAGCAATGCCTTTTGTAATTGGGCCACTAATCGAATGTCAGTGTGGAAAGCCAGGAGCAGCTGGATGGATTGAACTGTCCAAGGCACAGGTGAGACCAAGATGAAGAGAGGATGGCTAACCTGACAGCGAAGCCTACAGGCCTGCTCTTGTCTTTTCCTTTACTGTTACTTCTTGCTAACAGTAAAAGCATTAGTGAGAGGGAAAAATCCACCAGGAAGATATTTTATTAGTGTGAATACACATTTAGAAATCAACCTGGAGCTATAAAGACTGCTCAGTTTTCTCACCAGTCAAACCACTTGGCAGAAATGTCTTATTACTCTCATCGATGCAGAACCTTCTCACCTCCACTAACCTCTGTGCTTCTTTCAAACCAGCCTTACATCCGAACTGTTATTGACTTAAGAGGAGAAACGTACAGGCTTTCTATACCCTCACTGCAAGTAAAATGAGACTGCATAAGCCAAGAACAATAAAATCTTCGGTGCAACACACTAACCACTCAGTGTTTGGAATGGTTGCACAGATGGTCAAAATGCAGTAAGAAATCAATCTTTTAGTAACAGTATTAGAAGTTAAATAGGACAAAAAAGCAGACATTTTTAGTTGCTTAAAATGCAACTAAGGTCACAGGTACACATACTCATTATATGCCTAATTGGCATCATATTTTGGGCTTATTAGTTATTAATTTGAGTCATTCCTTTATACAACTTCATTTTTTTAAATTTATTTTTTAAATAATTGACACTGATTCTAAATTACAAGTTACCCACAAATTCCGGCATAGATTTTTGAACAGTGGTCAGATATAAGATTGTAGCCTTAATTGTGGTGGCTTTCATGTCACAAACCATCCTAATCTCAGCTCATACATTTTTTGTAAGGTTCAGGAAGGTAAAATCTTATCAAGATGCTTAATTTCAGCTGGTTTTATCTGTTCCGAAACCTGTTTCTATGTGTGTTTGGGATAATTTTCCTGAACTCCCTGTTGTGCCCAGGATTCAATTTTCCATCTGATCATTTGAGGCGCCATGCCTAGCAGTTGTTACCCTAGTTGTTATCCTGTTTTTATGCTTAAAAGTCTCAACTTCACTCTTCCGAAGAATTATTCTTGTCATTGTGATCTAAACTGCTTAGTCTTTCTTGGTTAACCTTTTTTTTTTTCTTTCCATGGAATCTCACTTATTCATAAGCTGAACAGAAACAAAATTGAAGTTATTATCTTTGGTCCTAAAGAGGAGCGAACTAGAATCAGTGCACAGCTTCAGTTATTACAACTGAAAACCAGCGATCAGGCCTGGGAGTAGTGATGGACTCTGACCTGAACCTTCAGAGCCACATTAAGACAGTCACAAAGTCGGCCTTCTATCACCTGAAGAACATCTCCAGGATTAGAGGACTAATGTCTCAGCACGATCTAGAGAAACTCATCCATGCGTTTATCTTCAGCCACATTGATTACTGCAAGAGCGTCTTCACAGGTCTGACTAATAAATCAATCAAACAGCTGCGACTGATCCAGACCGCTGCTGCTCGCGTTCTCACTAAAACCAGGAAGATGGAGCACATAACACCAGTTTTAAAGTCCCTACACTGGCTCCCTGTAGCTCAGAGAAAATACTTTAAAATACTGTTGTTAGTTTATAAATCACTGAACGGTTTAGCACCACAATACATTAAAGATCTGTTTTTGCTGTACCAACCGTCTAGACCCCTCAGATCTTCTGGTTCTGGTCTGCTCTGCATCCCCAGAACCAGAACCAAACGAGGAGAAGCAGCATTCAGCTTCTATGCACTACAAATCTGGAACAAACTTCCAGAAAACTGTAAAACAGCTGAAACACTGGGTGCCTTTAAATCTCAACTTAAAACCCACCTGCTTAGAGTTGCTTATGGCTAAATTAGGATTAGAGTGTGGGTTTTGATGTCTTTGATGTTTTTATTGTTTTTATCTTTAGTTTTTATCTATTTATTAATGTCACATACTGTTTTTATTTTTTTCTTTAATTATGTAAAGCACCTTGAAATGCCTTGCTGCTGAAATGTGCTACACGAATAAAATTTGATTGATTGATTGATATGAGTAAGCTGCAAATGTTGTTTGTACTTGAGGGTGTCTGTTCTGAAGCAGATTTTTCTATTTCGGCTACAATCCTTTCAGTCCATGCAATAAAACTTGCTTCATTGTGTGTAGTTGAAGTGGCGTTGCATTAGCATTATGTTTATCAGCAGTTGCCAGGTTGTCTTGAATGTCCTAAACCTCTTCCTTTTATTTGTGAGTAATCACTTGAGTCAAGTAGATGAAACTTGGAAACAATTTGGCATCTCAGCAGGCCATTTATCCCAAACATATGCTAAAAGTGGTTTTGGAATGGACAACACTGGTATTTGGGATCTCTCCGACCTCAACCCTTATGATAATTTAGTAGCTAAAGGTTGCTCTGTGCCAGGAAATTAAATGAGCTCTGCTATTTCTGATAAGAAGAGTGGTCAAATCTTGCCAGAGTTCAGAAGTGAGATGTGTGGTTTATCTGAAACCTGCTAAGGAACTGCCAGACGGATTTTAATTTGAGTTGTATGTGTATATTTGAACCTGTAATGTTGTATGTGTGTAGAAAGTGGCTGTAAAACAGACTAGCCTGTGTGCAGCGGTGCACAAAAATTATTTTTTTTTCTTCAAATTTTCATGGAAACAGCATCTGCTGCCCCAGAGGAATGAAAAATACCTTACAGTGAATTGTATTCTAAACCATGTTTACATAAAGTGTGCAACACAGCTTAAAATGGAGCATGCATCATGCAACATTTCTTGTGCACAATTTTGTCAAATTATGTAGCCGTTTAACTGAGTTCTCTTTAAAATGTGTACACGGCATGCCTGCAGACATGTTGCAAATTATTTTCTTCCACACTGCAGCCATTTCCCCCCGAACTTCAAAGAACAAATCATGGAAAACAGAAAATACAGCAAAAAGCTGCATGCATATAGAAGTCAGTGACGAAGTTGAATGTCAAGAGTGACAAATGTGATTTGAAATATAGTCTCCTGCCTTGGTCACAGCAAATACATTTTACTGTGGATGGCATTATATTCCCAGGATTTGCCTTCTGCTTACCGTTACTTGACCAAAGTGTTTAATTCTGCACTACTGTTGTTTTCCTGTTTACCACTCTGTGCGCTCTGGAGGAGGGTGTTAATGAAACGTCCGCTCTAGTACCTGGGGAGCTGGACCGCTCCGTCAGCCGGTACATTGCTCTGCGAGCTGGAGAGTCTGTTCAGTGAGCCTGAAAACCGTATCTGAGCCACATGAACTTCTTAATCACAGCAATACAGTGCAGCAGAATGACAAGTGACAGACTACGTTCACTGCCCCCAACAACATTCTGATTTAAAAAAGACATGAATCATGCCGTTTCTGGCAGGATACACTTGTTTTCTACCTTTCCACCTAGATGAACAGGAAACCTCAATTTCTGGAGGAAAAAAAACAGCAATGTGGGGAAAACAGTGTTACCAATTATACATGGTACTGAAATGGAGAAGGGAGAAGATCTTTAAATTAGATACGTTTCTCCTTTTTTGTCAGTTGTTCTCAAAGAAATAGACTAATGCCTGGGGCTTAAATAACAGCTTAAAATGAAACTGAAAGACGTAATTGTAGTTGAAAATATTAACATTGTCACTTGCTTGCTCCTGTAATCCTTTGACCCTCCTTAGCTGTGAAACTTTAATAGGTAATCTATCAAGCTCTCAATTTGCACTCAGTTGCTCTTGATGTTTAGTGGTTTTATGCTATTAAAGTATTTGACCAAGATCAAATTTTCAGGGTTGTTTAAATAGTGCAGAGAATAGCTTTAACTAGTTTGCTGAATGCAACACTCTGTACTAGTAAATGTATGCAGCAGGTCATTATATAAAGTAACTAAATACTTTAGGGTCTAAGCCTCGAAGGTTTCAATATTGTCTTTATGCTGGCAAAATTCAGAAATAAACCAATCCCACATTGGCTTGTTTCCATGATTGCAATTAGCCATTTATAGCATTTCTAGCCTTTGAACAAGTACAGACAAGGTTTTTACTACAGCGGTCAAGAAAGAGAACCGGTGCTGCTGCTGTGCCCACAGCAACACGGTGATGATGACTACCTCTTCAGCAGCAGCAGCCCAGCTGGAAGCCACTCCAGGACGACTCATTCTAGTAGCTGGGTCCTGCCCTCACCTTCTGCAGGGAATGAGAGAGGAGAAACGGGGTCCTCCGGCAGAACAAAATCTGTGGAGCATGTGGTAGAAAATGGGTCAACATGGACACATCTGCAAGAGTGTCTTATCTTTAAATCCCCTGCAATAACAGAGGTATTACATATCACATTAAAAATATATAGTTCTAATAAAAAGAAACCCAGATGATTTCTTCTCGATCAAGGAAAACAGTCACAGAACTGAAATGCAAGAGGGAACAGAATAGGGGTTATTTTTCCCGTTGCGCTCTGTTGTTGTCATCCTCTGGCAGGAAGTCTCGTCAGACAGTTGTAAATTGGTGGCAGCAGGAAAGGTTATTTGTTTGGATATCGTTCAGGGTGACCAGCCTGGCCTGTGGACAGTCCTGGGTTGTCGATCTATTCCTGAGTGGTGGAGGCCGTATTGACAAAGTGCTCCAACCAGGGCACAGAGGAGTAAATCAGGAGGTCACTCTCACTGTGAAGAGGCATCAGAGAGTTGCCAAAGAGAAAGAAAGAAACGTGTTCCATTCAGTTGCAATTTTAGGTCAGTCAGTTTGTGGTGGTAGTTGTTGTTCCCCTGTTGTAAAAAAGGAAAGGAACATTTAGTTAAAAGCAAAACAAACATGTGAAATGAACAAATGCAGAATTGTTTGCCACATTCAAAGACAGGATATATTCATGGGGTGTTCTGCATGTTTTCCAGCAACCTCAAAGGCATCATACGACCACTGAGGAAATCCTTTCAATGTTTTGTTGGCTGCAGGTTAAAATAATGACTCCAGAAATTTTAAGAAGCGGGCCTTGGACGTGAGATGCCTGATCTGGCTCTGAATGAACCAGTTAGTACCACTAACCCTTTTACACTAATACCTTCACCTTGACTTTATGTGGGTGAGATCATCATACCAGAGCAGCCCCAGAGTCTGAAAAGTATTGCAACGAGTATACGCAACACAATGCAAGAACCACCACAATGTCTGGACATCATCCTTTGACCACAGTATTATTTTCAGTGTTGTCATTTTCCTTAAAGTTCAGTCACTGTTGTGAGTTTGCACAAATTCCCAGTGTGGTTCTTGTAAGGGATTTGCTCTTGTGACACAACCAGTGACTCCATTCCCATCTAATAAGTGACTGACACACTTATGACGTTGTATTTTAAAAGCCCAACATAATTTGAACCACATCAAAGTCGATGCTGAAGAAGGACAAGGTACTGTGCAAATGTTATAGGTGGAAAATCCTTAAAACCTAGTAGAGTCGAGTCGAGGTGCGCCGACTAGGTGCTGGTGGAAAAAGGGCCGCAATATGCTTCAGAGAAGGTTAGGCTGAATATTCCTAGATAGTAAAAGAAGAAGAATGAAATGGTTTCATTTAACATTAGAAATCGACCCCTTGTCATCAATATTGGAAATTGCCAGGTCACTAACTGAAATGACTGTGTGTGAAACTGCCCTGCAAGTCTGATATATACATTAATGAAAGAGGAGTGACCTGAATTAATCCTGACAGCAGTGGATGTTGGGCCACATTATCAGGTACCGGCCCCTGAGCTGGGAGGACCGAGGCTGGATGGAGGATGTGTCTGTGTACCCAACTGTTAGTTTCACAGTAACCAACACGGAGCTAAAGAAAATAAATAACATTTGAAATGTGTTTTTTTTTTGTTTTGTTTACTTTGGTTCACAATATCGCAAAACTTTGTGTCTCAAATATGGAAAAAGACATGAGCATAATACAGAACAGAGAAGCACAAACAGATGTGTAAGACAGCTTAGCCAGAGGGAATTTCTCGCTGTCACAGTCACATCCCCATGAAGGTCAGAAAAAAATGGCACAGATGGCCTTTTGCAGTAAATCAGCAACTTTTCCAAAGTGTGGTCAAACACTCACTCGTGGGGTTTACTCACACATTAACCCACTTACTGCACACTTTAATCTCTAGTGTTTGCAGTTATGCATCTACAAAACACTAACACTCAGAAGGAGATCAGCAAATCCCATGTAATTTTAATGCTAAGGACATCTCATTTAGAGCTTAATAATTGTATTTTTGGTATGTCATAATGTCAAACTAGAGGTAAAATTGACTCTAATATAGACATTAAATTGTGTGTAATCTTTGTAGCTTAAACTTTATTCAGGGGCCATTCTAATTTATTTTCTGTAATTACACACAAATGAATAACTGGTTGATGAAGAGGCAGTCTTGTTTTATTTTTGACATGTCCCTATTAAACCTTTGGGCAAGCATTAGAAAATAATGTTCTATGTGAATATTGAATAAAAACAGGTAAACATGGGCCAGAAGCAAACTTACAAACTTTATTAATGCACAGAGAATAATGGGGGAAATATAATGTATTTTTTGTTAGAACTGACTCTCTTTGAATTAGCCATTTGAAGCGTGAGTGGGAAATGCTTTAGCATTTCCCTCATAATGGAAAATAATGAAATTTGACTTGGTATTTAAACATTTTGTGATACTGTCTCATTAGCGGAATTGATAGATTAGTGTATTTATTTTAAGCCATTAAAAAAGGGAAAATGCATGTTAATAGTGTGTCGAGCAACATTGTGCCTAAGTATTTCAGCTCTCCAAGCTTCGTTTTCTTTATAGTATTTTAGAAATGATTTTTGCAAGAATTTCCCACAAATAATTCAGAGATTTCAGGAATCTTAAGCTCTGCTTGACAGAATATCTGGTCAGTGCAGAATAATCCCATTAAACTTTGAGTTGTTTAAAGATTTTAGATTTTGTTTTTGATAACATTAGTCACTTGTTAAGAAAGTGCAAAATAGTCTTGTAAGGGGCTTAAGCAATCCTTATTTTAGCATCGATTGTGGCTAACGTTTAACCTGAAGAAATAACCACTGTGCTTCAGTTTTTGAACAAGGAAGAACTGCAGAAACTCATCTCGACAACACGCAAAAGAATTAAAAGTTATAATTGCTGCTGTGTTTGTGAGGGATCCTACTGGGCATCTGGGCTTACTCATCTCACATGTAATAAATAAAAACCAAACCCAAAACAGAGTGCTAGCTTACCTTGGTGTGATTATTTCTCCGTAAACGAAGTAACAAGCGTTGTTAACAGTCACCTATTTTAAATTAAGCATCCCGAGTTCCTGTGAGGTCTTCAGGTGGGGAGTCGAGCTGCAGCAGCTGAGTGCTGGTATCAGGGGAGGAGGCGCTGTGGCGTTGCAGTGCTGAAGTGAGGTGAAGAAATGGTGTGTGACTGGCTGGGTATGACAGAAAGTGTAACTGTCACCTGAGCTCCCCGAGGCCCAGCTGCTCCACAGCCAGAGTTTAGAAGAGAGAAACGGTCATTAACCCTGTCACATTGATTCAGCTCTGTTACTTTGTTTTTCCTGACCCGTACTGTGAAATAAAGCAACTGAGGGGCTGTAATGATATCTTTTTTTTTTTTTTTTTGCCATTGTTGCCATCACAACAGATTCTTTTGCTCAGTTTGCTTGTTTATTGTGTCATCAAAAGCCCGATATACGGCGTCTTGTCATTACTGCGACATTTGTTTTTTCTTTTCTCCGCGTGGCTGCTCAACTGCCATTTGATTTCCTGACACCTGGGATTGTTAGGAAAGACTGATAGAAACCAATGTTGTGTGATAATGAACGGATCAGCTGTCAGTCAGACTTAGATCTTTCCACTTTTCTTGTATTGTATGCCACTCAGGATGTTTACAGACACACTCAAACACATTTCCTCCCCGACTACTGCTTTTTCTATATTGTGGGTAAGCTCTCAATCCTTTCTGCTGCTCAGTCTCTATTCCCATGCTGTTTGTTCATCAGGCAAACCATCTGCTGAAGTTGTGTGTTTTTCTCTGCATGTCGTCCCCTTGGCACAGAGCGTCATGTGGGGGTGCTCTACCAATTATCTGATACGCGCGGGGCGCCCAGCATGAGCCGCAGCCCACTGCCCAGGCTTGAAGTCTGTGTGCTCACACTAGGTAGCCTCTCTGCACGTCATCAGATAATGGGGAAAGCGAGGGGGAGTCCTCTCCTCACCTCCCCTCATCATTCATTTGGCGAGCTGATTAACTCCTCTCTGTGACCAGCGATAATCTACAGTATTTCATGGCCCATTTCAGAATTAGCTCGTCTTTCTATGCTCAAAGCAATCTTCGCTTGCAGCAGGGATCGTACTATTCAGCAATGGCTGCTCCCTGTTTTTTTTCTGCAAAGTGCCAAGTAAGGCAATAAGGCCAGAGATGTAAACAGTTGTAATTGCAGTCATTCATGGCTGTCTTATTGGATACAAATTGGGATGACTGCACCGCTTTTGTTTGAGCTAAAATGTGGCTGAATTTAGTGCATATTTTCAACTTGATTGCCAAAGTACAGTGAATGTCAAACGTGTGCGTACACCAGTTAAGTCCTATTTGGGGCGCTGTGCTGTACAGAAGGGGATGTGCCAAGTAATTTAAAATTGTTTTCAGCTTTAATAGATGTCTAATTCATAAACAAACAAATCGGTTGGAGGGGATCTTAAAAACAGAAAACTTCATAACCAGCGTTCCAGCGTCTTTGTTCCACACAATTATACTAATGATAGAGAACCTGATCAAGTTGAAGTTTTCTGAAATTTGCATTGCTTTTCTTAAAGCCAGAGTTTCAAAAGAGAGATAAAATAGATAAAAATGATGAGCAACAACATTGAAAGAGCTGTAAGAATTGCCAACTAATCATGGTCTGACTGGTTTAGACCAGTCAGACCATTTTTGTTGTGGCCTGGGCAACTTGAATATTTGGTGCAGAAAACAACACAATGCATAGGAAAAAAAAAAATCCCCACCTTGAGCCATGATAGTGGCAGCACCATGCAATGGAGTCTCTCTTTTTTCCTTTTGAAACTATTTTTTGACAGGGTTTGAACTTCAAACACCAGTCAGTTTTGAAAAGAAAGAGAAACCTTCGGAGATTGGTAGCAAGCTGAGAAGGAACTGATGGCTTGCCTAATGAAGAGGAACATTATTGGACATATCCAGCTAGCTAAAGGATGGCATGTATAATACACGTTCAGTTCAAAATGTATACATGAATGTGTGGCGATATGCTCCAAGCAGACCCCATAGCACAAACAATTAAATGAATGATAAACAACTCACATTCAACGTTTTAATCTCCTCTTTCTGAAGAGAGCCGCATGGAGCTTTAGACTTTGATGGCCTCCTTTGTGTTAGAAGATGAAAATTATCTTCTGCGTTGCTTTAATATGCCCTCTGAATATAAGGCACCCCAACCCCCACCCTCCCCACCGCAAGCTCAATCTTTATCAATACCCAATCTAAATTGATTTAGATTTTGCTTTAAAGTCATAAGCGTGTGGTGTGTCAAGTCTGTCATATGGCATGTCAGTAATTCTTTGTGGATTGGTCCTCTATTTAATATTAATTTGAGAAATTTAATAAGGGAGATGAGGACTGGCAGAGTGTTTCCAGAGGCTTTATCTGGTGTTCTGGATGGATCCAGTGAGTTTACATGTGGTAAGAGTTAGGAGGGTGAACCCAAGCCGCCTACTGAACACTGAATGAAACATGCATGTGTTGCTGTAAGGGTTCAGGAGGGGGGTTTAAACAGAAAAACATGATGGGGGAGGGGAGATGGAAGAAAAACTATACTGTTTATAAGCTGACAGCTTTTTTTCTTGCTAAAATAACATCACGCTTTTATTGAATTAAACATGTTTAAGGTAGAAGCAATGAAGACCGCTTGAGCTCAGTCTCTCCGATAATCATCTTTGTTCACGTTTTCTTGCAAAACGTGGATTTCTTGTGTGGGTGTGAGTTTGCCCTTGTCTGAGTGGCTGTGAACATATGCTGGCAAAGTTTATTTCCTTCCACCGTGCAGCTGGCTTTTCACTGCAGCTTTACTGCTTTTTGTTGGCATTTTTTAAGGTGTTATCTGTGAACCCTTACGTTGGCACTCCATTACATTCTCGCTCTGTATCTAATAATCTTGTCATTTTCCACCACATTTCCTCCACTAAGCAGTCAATTAGTGATGCAATACTTAGCCGCCTTCAGAATCCTCTGAAAATTGTGTCTAAAAAGGTTAATGTAATTTCAAAAGCATAAAGTGGAAGGAATAGTCTGGTCGTAAGTGTGTCTCACTCATTAGAGTGCTTCTCCATAAACGCTATCCCAGACTAGGATCTGATGGAAATTGGGCATTTTGAAGAGTCAAACTACTGTAGAAGAGTTCACGGCTGCCCCATGCATAATTAGTGTGCAGACACACATTGATTTGAGCATTTAAAAATTATAGATTTAACCTGTGGATTGTATCTGTTTGAGCTAATCAGTGGCCTGACACCTTCCTATTTTGATTGAGTCTTTTATAGTTGCACTGCAGCCATGTAACAAAAAGACAAGAGAATTTATAAAGTAATGCATTTAGGCACAAAACAAAATCATCTTGTATGAGTGTATAAGACGATTGGGATATGGATGTCCCTGCCATTTCATTTACAGTTTACAACAAAATTTCTGCATCTCAAGAGAATGTGTAATTTAAAAAAAGATAAATAAATAAATATCATAGTTGTTTAAGATTAATTATTTTTAAGATTTTAGTTACCAAATGGAAAATAAATGTTTGATCTTTTCTAAAATTTTGATTGTACAGTAAATATTCATGCGTGGATGTCAAAAGAAGGCACTTAACCCTCAAGTTGCCCACCAATCTGCGTATTGGTATATAAATGTGAACGTGTTTGTGAATCTGAATGGATGAATGTGATTCTAGTGGAACACACTTTGAGCCGTCAGTGTGACTGGAAAAGCACTATATAAGTTCAATCCAACTAGCATTTATGTTGTGGAGCCATTCTACTAAAAAGAATGGTTCAAATAAATCATTCAAAGCAAGATATTAATTGCATATTAATATCTTGCTCAATGGGAGAGTACGGACTTTTTGCTGGAACTGCCAGAAATCAGTTTTTGCACATTCTCAGCCTCTTTAGTTTTTGAGAATCCATTTAAAGAGTGCTTGCTTGAATATTTAGTGCATGGGTTGAGTTTTAAGAGAATATAAGACGAAGCATTTTGAAAGAAATCCATACATTACCTCCTAGCACAGGTTTTGTGAGTTAGACCGAATGAACAAAACCACATGAGCTTCCAGCTGCACACATTTACATCAGGTTTCCCCACAATCCACTTCTAAAGACGGCGCTTGCGGCCAACTCTCATAGAACTGGTTTGTGATTTGTGTCATACAGGAGTGATCTGAAGGACAACCTTTCTGCTGCAGACCCAGAGCAGATTCAGAATATTCCCCTTAATCTTCAGAGTTACTGGTTTATGTTGAAAAGTGACAGGCCGCAAAGCCGAGACTGAAGTTGATTCACAGGATCCAGGTCATGTTATCATCAGCACTGATTCATCTCCAGTGTGAGCTTTTGTACTCTTCCTGAACGCTCATTGGTTCGAGCAAACAGCCCATTATCCACTGCTAGAAAGTGAATAAATGTTTTCTCCCCCGAGGCTCGCATGTACATCCAAAAAGTAAAGATAACAGCACAACATTTGTGAAAGGTTTATATAGATTCAGACAAAAAAAAAAAAAAAAAAAAAAAAAATTAAAAAAAAAAAAATTTTTTTTTTGGACATTTCCAATGTCTTTTTAACCC